>NC_045804.1:28671508-28971508 GCF_009873245.2 Balaenoptera musculus
TTCCCAAGACATCACTGAATTATTTTCAAAAGGCACAAGGGTAGGGGAAGGGGCATGGTGAGAGGGGGCAGGAGAGATTTTGAAATTGAAGTGAGAAGGAGGAGGAATCAGGAAAAAAGAAGTGGGGGCAGGAAGACAGGAGGAGGGAAAGGCAAGAAATGGATAATAAAATGAAAAGAAGAGAAGGGAGACAGTTGGTGGGGGTGGGGATCTGTCTCCTGCCCACAGAGTGGAAAAGAAATATCTGACAATTAGAAAGAGAACTCACACACATGCCCCCCAGTGGAGTCAGACAGAGACGAGAAGACTGGAGCTGTCTTCAAAAGAGCAAGAAATGACTCTTTTGTCATAGATTAACTGACCATAGGTGCATGGGTTTATTCCTTTGTTTTCTATCCTTTTCCATCAATCTATATTTCTGTTTTGCTGCCAGTACCATACTGTTTTGATGACTGTAGCTTCATAGTATAGTCTGATGTCAGGAAGCCTGAGTCCTCCAGCTTCTTTTTACATTCTCAGGATTTTTGTTTAGTCCTGTGAAAAATGTCCTTGGTAATTTGATAGGGATTGCATTGAATCTGTAGATTGCCTTGGGTAATACAGTCATTTTGACAATATTGCTTCTTCCAATTCAGGAATACGGTGGTTCTATCCATCTGTTTGTGTCATCTTCATCAGCATCTTATAGTTTTCAGAGTATAGGTCTTTTGCCTCCTTGGGTGGTTTATTCCTAGTTATTTTATTCTTTTTCCATGAAATGGTAAATTGGATTGTTCCCTTAATTTCTCTTTCTGATCATTCATTTTTATTGTATAGAAATGCAAGAGATTTCTTTGTATTAATTTTCTATCCTGCAACTTTACCAAATTCATTGATGAGCTCTAGTAGTTTTCTGGTAGTATCTTTCAGATTTTCTATATATAGTATCACATAATCTGTAAACACTGACAGTTTTACTTCTTCTTTTCCCATTTCAATTCTCCTTATTTCTTTTTCTTCTCTGTTTCCCATGGCTAGGACTACTATAACTATATTGAATAATATTGGTGAGAGTGGACATCTTTGTCTTTTTCCTGATCTTAGAGGAAATGCTTTCAGCTTTTCACCATTGAGTATGATGTTAGCTGTGGGTTTGTCATATATGGCTTTTATTATGTTGAGGTATGCCCACTTTCTGGAAAGTTTTTATCATAAATGGGTGTTGCATTTTGTCAAAAGATTTTTCTGCATCTATGGAGAGAATCATATGGTTTTTATTCTTTAATTTGTTAATGTGGTATATCACACTGATTGATTTGCAGATATTGCAATTCTTTGCATCTGTTGGATAAATCCCACTTGATCATGGTGTATAATCCTTTTAATGTATTGTTGGATTTGGTTTGCTAGTATTTTTTTGAAGATTTTTGTATCTATGTTCATCAGTGATATTGGTCTGTAATTTTTGTGTTTTTTTGTGGTGTTTGTCTGGTTTTGTTATCAGGGTGATGGTGGCCTCATAGAATGAGTTTGGGAGTGTTCCTCCTCTGCACTTTTTTGGAATAGTTTCAGAAGAAGCATTTATAATTATGTAATGTACTTTATCTTAGTTAAATATAGATGGCTTTCTCTAAACCTATTACTGTATACCTAATATTAATGTCTTCTTGAAAAGGAAACTAAGACTACTATAATAAGCACCATAGTTTATGCATATTTCATACTCAGTCACTTAAAATTTATAATGTATGTTGTTAAAACATTTATTCAATATTGATAGCTTATTTTATACCACTTCTAGTTGTTATTACAAATATACTAAATGTCTAAAATGCATAAGCCTTTATATCAACATTCACTTAATGTTAATGCTTTCTGAAACACTCATGTAATAATAATAACCACCTCACATTCAAAATCATTTATAATCCCCTTTTACAATGAGCTGCTGATTCATCAAAAGCAATATATCATTATATCAAAATTACTGTACAGCATATGCTGAGAAAAAAAGCATAAGTGACCATCTGCTCCATAAATTAAAATTATGACTTGATTGAACATGATTTCTATCCTATAGTACCCACTTGGTGAGCCAGGCATCCTTGGATCCTCCTTTTCTATTATTTTGATTACCACACGAATACCAGAAGGACAAAAAGACTGACAACCATTTTTTCCCCAAATGTTAGATTCTTGGGTAAAAGTTAATAATGGGACAAAGATGAAATAAATGGTTTGGAAGTATTTAGTATGTTATCCCAAAACACTGCTAGAAGACTAGCTATAAGCAACAAAATGGTTAGGTGTTTATAATACAAAGGAGAATAGGATATGACCACAGTGTTTGGGGTCAATCACAGTGATTAAGGTAGATCTAACATCAAAATGAAGCAGTAGTTAGTTAGTATCATAGTTATAAAGATATGATACATGTTACTACTCAGAACTATTGGAATATAGAGAAGAAATAAGACAAACTTCTCTACGAAAGTGGAGTCTGGATGCAGAGGGGAGATGATATTCAAACTTGGTTTTGAAAAATAATAAAAATAGTTTTCTGGTTTGTTCAAAAATGACAATTCTTATATATAGTTAAAACAGGGAGAATAGGAAAGGAAACTAATAAGAGACAAACTGGATAGTTTGGCTGGTGCCAGAAAGTAAGTAGTTTTAGGTGTCCCACTAAGCATTTTATCCTGCCAAGGGATTGAAATTCATGATTTTAAAGTATGTGAGTAACATGCTTGGAGCTCTGTGTTTACGTTTATGATAACTGGTAATATGGAGGAGAATGTGTTGGAGGGAAGATGGATCAAATACAATAATGTGAGGAGAAGTGGTAGGGCATAAACGAGATGTAGTCCACAGATGCATATGATGTAGACATATTTTGATACAGGCATTAGATTATTTAATAAGAATACATGAAAACATTACTTTGGAAATATAAGAGAAATCAGATTGTGAGTCAGAAAAAAATCATGTTTTTTCTTGTCTGAACAATGCTCATTGTTCTTTGTAATGTTGATGACAATAACATAAATGAGAAAGATAAAGAATGCAGGATATTCATGTACTAGGAGAGCATACTTGTGATGGAAACTGTTAGACTTCTATGCCAAAGATTTTGATATTTTATTTTTCACAGTCCTTCCCAAGTGATAATCCACTTTGGATTAATTGCTTCCAAAACTGTGTTTTAAATGTTGAGGCTGTAGTGAAATAATTAATTATGTGACCATTTATCATATCATGCTTTAATGCCAAACATACAACAGGAGCAATGAGTATATATCAATGTTTCAATTGTAATTGAGCAGTGATGCCCCTGTTTATTATACTTTTAAACAACTTTCAAACACCTGGCAGCCACAATAATTTTTCTTTGAATGTTTTCTGTATTGGTATCAGGCTGGCTTTGAGAGCCCAAAGATTAGAGAGTATTAAACACATTTATGATCAAAGATGCAGGAGTTAACTCCAACCTGTCATAAATACAGGACAGGTTTTATCAACCTCAGTATTATTAAAATTTTGGCATAGATAATTCTTCACTGAAACAGGTGTCCAGTGTATTGGAAGATGTTTGGCAACATTCCTGGCCTCTACCCACTATGTGTCTGTAGCACTCATCTATAGTTGTGACAACCAAAAATATCTCCAGACTTTGCCCAGTATTGCCACTGATAAAAGGTAAAACATACCTTCGCTTGAAAGTTGCACCAGTGAAGTAACCCATCATGTGGCCTACCACTAATTATTGAATTTCAAAGTAAACAGTTGCAAACAAAATTACAGAAGATCACCCAAAGTAATATTAGCCAGAACTAAACCATGAATATATGGGAATATATTTTAGCTTTTTTCCCATCAGTAAATGTGTTCATTTAACCCTCATTTCCATCTATTCATCTGGATCAGTGGCACAATTAACTCTGCTATCTTGCTAGAGTAGTCAAAAACACATTTTGGGATAGCTTCAAGATGGCAGAGGAGTAAGATGTGGAGATCACCTTCCTCCCCACAAATACATCAGAAATACATCTACATGTGGAACAACTGCAACAGAACACCTACTGAACGTTGGCAGAAGATCTCAGACTTCCCAAAAGGCAAGAAACTCCCCACGTACCTGGGTAGGGCAAAAGAAAAAAGAAAAAACAGAGACAAAAGAATAGGGATGTGACCTGCACCTCTGGGAGGGAGCTGGGAAGGAGGAAATGTTTCCATACACTAGGAAGCCCCTTCACTGGCAGAGATGGTGGGTGGGCAGGGGGGAAGCTTTGGAGCCATGGAGGAGAGCACAGCAACAGGGGTAGAGAGGGCAAAGTGGAGAGATTCCCACACAGTGGATCACTGCCAACCAGCTCTCACCAGCCTGAGAGGCTTGTCTGGTCACCGCTGGGGAAGGTGGGGACTGGGAGCTGAGACTTGGGCTTCAGAAGTCATACCCCAGAGAGAGGACTGGGGTTGGCTGCATGAACACAGCCTGAAGGGGGCTAGTGTGCCACAGCTATCCAGGAGGGAGTCCAGGAAAATGTCTGGAACTGGCTAAGAGGCAAGAGACCATTGTTTCGGGTGCATGAGGAGAGGGGTTTCAGAGCACTGCCTAAACGAGCTCCAGAGATAGGTGTGAGCCACGGCTATCAGCGCGGACACAAGAGATGGGTATGAGACACTAAGGCTGATGCTGCAGCCAACAAGAGGTCTGTGTGTAAGTACAAATCACTATCCACACCTCCCCTCCCGGGAGACTGTGCAGCCCACCAGTGCCAGAGAAAACTTCCCCAGGAAAACACACATCATGCCTCAGGCTATTGCAACGTCACTCCAGCCTCTGCTGCCACAGGCTCACCCCGCATTCTCTACCCCTCTCTCCCCCTGGCCTGAGTGAGCCAGAACCACCTAATCAGCAGCTCCTTTAACCCCATCCTGTCTGGGCAGGGAAGAGATGCCCTCAGGCGACCTACAAGCAGAGGCAGGGCCAAATCCAAAGCTGAACCCCAGGAGCTGTGCAAACAAAGAAGAGAAAGGGAAATCTCTCCATGCAGCCTCAGGAGCAGTAGATTAAGTCTCCACAATCAAACTGATGTACCCTGCATCTGTGGAATACCTGAATAGACAACAAATCATCCCAAAATTGAGGCGGTGGACTTTGGGATCAACTGTAGACTTGGGGTTTGCTTTCTACATCTAAATTGTTTCTGATTTTATGTTTATCTTAGTTTAGTATTTGGAGATTATTATCACTGGTAGATTTGTTTATTGATTTGGGTGCTCTCTTCCTTATATATATATATATATATATTTTCCTTTTTCTCCTTTTGTGAGTGTGTATGTGTATGCTTCTTTGTGTGATGTCTGTATAGCTTTGCTTTTACCATTTGTCCTAGGGTTCTGTCTGTCTTTTTTTTTTTTTTAGTAGAGTTTTCAGTGCTTGTTATCATTGGTGCATTTGTTTTCAGTTTAGTTGCTCTCTCTTTTTTTTATTACTTTTTTATTTTTATAAATTTCTTTAATTTTTTTATTTTAATAACTTTATTTTACATATTTTTTCTTTCTTACTTTCTTTATTTTTTTCTCCCTTTTCTTCTGAGCTAGTTGACTGACAGATTCTTGGTGCTCTAGCCGGGTGTCAGACCTGAGCCTCTGAGGTGGGAGATCCGAGATCAGGACATTGGTCCACCAGAGACATCCTGACCCCATGTAATATCAAACAGTGAATGCAATCTCAGAGATCCCAATCTCAATGCTAAGACCCAGCTCCACTAAATGACCAGCAAGCTACAGTGCTGGACACCCTATGCCAAACAACTAGCAAGAAAGGAACACAACCCCACCCATTAGTAGAGAGGCAGTCTAAAATCAAAATAAGTTCACAGACACCCCAAAACACACCACCAGACGTGGTCCTGCCCAACAGAAAGACAAGATCCAGACTCATCCACCAAAACACAGGCACTAGTCCCCTCCACCAGGAAGACTACACAACCCACTGAACCAACTTTAACCACTGGGGCAGATACCTAAAAAAAGGGAACTACAAACCTGCAGCCTGTGAAAAGGAGACACCAAACACAGTGAGTTAAGCAAAATGAGAAGACAGAGAAAGAAACAGCAGATGAAGGAGCAAGGTAAAAACCCACCAGACCAAATAAATGAAGAGGAAATAGGCAGTCTACATGAAAAATAATTCAGAGTAATGATAGTAAAGATGATCCAAAATCTTGGAAATAGATTGGAGAAAATACAAGAAACATTTAACAAGGACCGAGGAGAACTAAAGAGCAAATAAACAAGGATGAAAAACACAATAAAAGGAATTAAAAATTCTCTAGATGTAGTTAATAGCAGAATAACTGAGGCAGAAGAACAGATCAGTGACCTGGAAGATAAAATAGTGTAAATAACCACCACAGAGCAGAATAAAGAAAGAGGAATGAAAAGAATTGAGGGCAGTCTCAGAGACCTCTGGGACAACATTAAAGGCACCAACATTCGAATTATAGGGATCCAAGAAGAAGAAGAGAAAAAGAAAGGGACTGAAAAAATATTTGCAGAGATTATATATGAAAACTCCCCTAATATGGGAAATGAAATAGTCAGTCAACTCCAGGAAGCACAGAGAGTACCATACAGGAAAAATTCAAGGAGAAACAGGCCAAGACACATTAATCAACCTATCAAAAATTAAATACAAAGAAAAACTATTAAAAGCAGTAAGGGAAAAGCAACAAATAACATACAAGGGAATCGCCATAAGGTTATCAGCTGATCTTTCAACAGACACTCTGCAAGCCAGAAGGGAGTGTCAGGACATATTTAAAGTGATGAAAGAGAGAAACCCACAACCAAGATTACTCTACCTAGCAAAGATCTCATTCAGACCCGATGGAGAAATTAAAACCTTTACAGACAAGCAAAAGATAATAGAATTCAACAACACCTAACCAGCTTTACAGCAAAACCTAAAGGAACTTCTCTAGGCAAGAAACACAAGAAAAGAAAAAGAACAACTATAACAAACCCAAAACAACTAAGAAGATGGTAATAGGAGCACACATATCGATAACTACCTTAAATGTAAATGGATTAAATGCTCCAACCAAAAGACATAAAATGGCTGAATGGATACAAAAACAAGACCCATATATATGTTGCCTACAAGAGACCCACTTCAGACCTAGGGACACATACAGACTGAAAGTGAGGAGATGGAAAAAGATATTCCATGCAAATGGAAATCAAAAGAAAGCTGGAGTAGCAATTCTCATATCAGACAAAATAGTCTTTAAAATAAAGACTATTACAAGAGACAAAGAAGGACACTACATAATGATCAAGGGATAAAACCAAGAAGAAGATATAATAATTGTAAATATTTATGCACCCAATATAGGAGCACCTCAATACATAAGGCAAATACTAACAGCCATAAAAGGGGAAATCGACAGTAACACAATAATAATAGGGGACTTTCCCACTCCACTTTCACCAATGGACAGATCATCCAAAATGAAAATAAATAAGGAAACACTAGCTTTAAATGATACATTAAACAAGATGGACTGAATTGATATTTATAGGACATTCCATCCAAAAGCAACAGAATACACTATCTTCTCAAGTGCTCTTGGAACATTCTCCAGGATATATAATATCTTGTGTCACAAATCAAGCCTCAGTAAATTTAAGAAAATTGAAATTGTATCAAGTATATTTTCCAACAACAACGCTATGAGACTAGATATAAATTACAGGAAAAAATCTGTAAAAAATACAAACAAAGGGAGGGTAAACAATACATTACTGAATAACCAAGAGATCACTGAAGATATCAAAGAGGAAATGAAAACATATCTAGAAACAAATGACAATGAAAAACACAACAACCCAAACCCTATCGAATGCAGTAAAAGCAGTTCTAAGAGGGAAGTTTATAGCAATGCAATCCTACCTCAAGAAATAAGAAATATCTCAAATAAACAACCTAACCTTACACCTAAAGCAACCAGAGAAAGAACAGAGAAACCCCAAAGTTAGCAGAAGGAAAGAAACCATAAAAATCAGATCAGAAGTAAATGAAAAAGAAATGAAAGGAACAATAGCAAAGATCAATAAAACTAAAAGCTGGTTCTTTGAGAAGATAAAAAATATTGATAAAACACTAGCCAGACTCATCAAGAAAAAAAGGGAGAAGGCTCAAATCAATAGAAATGGAAATGAAAAAGCAGAAGTAACAACTGACACTGCAGAAATACAAAGGATCATGAGAGATTACAACAATCAACTCTATGCCAATAAAATGGACAATGTGGAAGAAATGGACAAATTCTTAGAAAAACACAACCTCCTGAGACTTCACCAGGAAGAAATTGAAAATATAAACCAACCCATCACAAGCACTGAAATTGAGACTGCAATTAAAAATCTTCCAACAAACAAAAGCCCAGGACCAGATGGCTTCACAGGTGAATTCTATCAAACATTTAGAGAACAGCTAAAACCTATCCTTCTGAAACTCTTCCAAAATATAACAGAGGGAGGAACACTCCCAAATTCATTTTATGAGGCCACAATCACCCTGATACCAAAACCAGACAGATGTCACAAAAAAAGAAAACTACAGAGCAATATCACTGATGATCATGGATGCAAAAATCCTTACCAAAATACTAGCAAACAGAATCCTACAGAACATTAAAGGTATCATACCCCATGATCAAGTGGGGTTCATCCAAGGAATGCAAAGATTCTTCAATACATGCAAATAAATCAATGTAATAAACCATATTAACAAATTGAAGGAGAAAAACCATATGATCATCTCAGTAGATGCAGAAAAAGCTTTTGAGAAAATTCAACACTGGATTATGATAAAAACTCACCAGAAAGTAGGCATAGAGGGAACTTACCACAATATAATAAAGGCCATATATGACAAACCCACAGCCAACATTGTTCTCAATGGTGAAAAACTGAAACCATTTTCACTAAGATCAGGAAGAAGACAAGATTGCCCACTCTCACCACAATTATTCAACATGTTTTTGGAAGTTTTAGCCATGGCAATCAGAGAAGAAAACAAATAAAAGGAATCCAAATTGGAAAAGGAGACACAAAACTCTCACTGTTTGCAGATGACATGATATGGTACATAGAGAAACCCAATGGAAAAATACTAGAGCTAATCAATGAATCTGTTAAAGTAGCAGGATATAAAATTGATGCACAGAAACCTCTTGCATTCCTATACACTAATGATGAAAAATATGAAAGAAAAATTAAGGAAACACTCTTTTTACCACTGCAGCAAAAAGAATAAAATACCTAGGAATAAACCTACCTAAGGAGAAAAAAGACCTGTATGCAGAAAACAATAAGACACTGATGAAGGAAGTTAAAGAGGATACAAACAGATGGAAAGATATACCATGTTCTTGGATTGGAAGAATCAACATTGTGAAAATGACTCTACTGCCCAAAACAATGTACAGATTCAAAGCAATCCCTATCAAACTACCAATGGCATTTTTTACAGAAGTAGAACCAAAAATTTCACCATTTGTATGGAAACACAAAAGACCCCAAATAGCAAAAGCAATCTTGAGAAAGAAACACAGAGCTGGAGGAATCAAGCTCCCTGACTTCAGATTATACTACAAAGCTACAGTAATCAAGACAGTATGGTACTAGCACAAAAACAGAAATATAGATCAATAGATCAGGATAGAAAACCCAGAGATAAACAAACACGCATATGGTCACCTTATCTTTGATAAAGGAGGCAAGAATATATAATGGAGAAAATACAGCCTCTTCAATAATTGGTGCTGGGAAAACTGGACAGCTACATGTAAAAGAATGAAATTAGAACACTCCTTAACACCATACACAAAAATAAACTCAAAATGGATTAAAGACCTAAATGTAAAGCCAGACACTATAAAATGCTTAGAGGAAAACTCTTAGAGCAGAACACTCTATGACATACATCACAGCAGGAATCTTTTTGACTCACCTCCTAGAGAAATGGAAATAAAAACAAAAATAAACAAGTTGGACCTAATGAAACTTTAAAGCTTTTGCACAGCAAAGGAAATCATAAACAAGACCAAAAGACAACCCTCAGAATGGGAGAAAATATTTGCAAATGAAGCAACAGACAAAGGATTAATCTCCAAAATATACAGGCAGCTCATGCAGCTCAATATCAAAAAGTGAAACAACCCAATCCAAAAATGGGCAGCAGATCTAAATAGACATTTCTCCAGAAGATATACAGAATGCCAACAAACAAAAGAAAGGCTGCTCAACATCACTAATCATTAGAGAAATGCAAATCAAAACTACAATGATGTATCACCTCACACCAGTCAGAATGGCCATCATCAAAAAATCTGCAAACAATAATTGCTTCAGAGGGTGTGGAGAAAAGGGAACCCTCTTGCCCTGTTGGTTGGAATGTAAGTTGATACAGTTGCTATGGAGAACATTATGGAGGTTACTTTAAAAACTACAAATAGAACTACCATATGACCCAGCAATACCACTACTGGGCATATACCCTGAGAAAACCATAATTCTAAATGAGTCATGTACCACAATGTTTATTGCAGCTCAATTTACAATAACCAGGACATGAAATCAACCTAAGTGCCCACTGACAGATGAGTGTATAAAGAAGATGTGGCACATATATACAATTGAATATTACTCAGCCATAAAAAGGAACGAAATTGAGTTATTTGTAGTCAGGTGGATAGAACTAGACACTGTCATACAGTAATTCAGAAAGAGAAAAGCAAATACCGTATGCTAACACATATATATGGAATCTTAAAAAAAAAAAAAAAGGTTCTGAAGAACCTAGGGACAGGACAAGAATAAAGACGCAGACATAGAGAATGGACTGGAAGACACGGGGAGGGGAAAGGGTAAGCTGGGATGAAATGAGAGTGGCATGGACATATATACACTACCAAATATAAAATAGATAGCTAGTGGGAAGCAGCCACACAGCACAGGGAGATCAGCTTGGTGATTTGTGTCCATTTAGAGGGGTGGAATAGGGAGGGTGGGAGGGAAATCCAAGAGGGTAGAGATATGGAGATATATGTTTATGTATAGCTGATTCACTTTGTTATACAGCAGAAACTAACACACCATTTTAAAGCAATTATACTCCAATAAATATGTTAGAAGAATGCCAAAAAAAACCCCCACGTTTTTAAAATCCATAAATCCTTTGCTAACTAAGCATATTCTGTTTCCAAATTCAAATAGATTTCTACTAAGACTAAATTCAGATTAGTGTGAAGATTTTATCTCCTCTAATTCTCCCACCTTACACATTTGTAAGCCCTAACTTGTTTTCTCTTTATCTGCTAGCAGAAAAGGGGTAAAATTTGAGTACCTCTGCATGTCTAGACTAAGAACTTTGAGTTTAGATAAAAGACTATAACACCTAAATTGATTAATTTGAAGGTGGAAAAAATATAAATTGTACATTGAAGAATGAGAAATAACTAATTGGATTATAGAGTAATGGTGGAACAAAAATGTGAAGGGTGATTCACTGAATTTAAAAATCATTCGTCACATGTACTCAGTCTACTGGACTATTACCATAAAAGGAAGGGAAAGAATGAAACCTGAAAAGCAAGGATAGGGCTATGTGCAACATGGAGTTGAGGGAACAGCATAATTTTCAAATCCTGGATTTTCTGATTTCTAGCTGAGCTTCTGGCTAAGTTACTGAAACTTTCTGGGTCTCAGTTTCTTCAGTATGGGATGCTATCATTTACTTTCACAATTGATTGTGCCATTATAGCAATAATAATAGTTCACACTTATCCATAACTCCTATATGCTACACAAGTTCTGTAAATAATCTATATATTATCTCAATTAATATTAAAGACAACCTCATGAGGTTGGTATTATTATTAACACTGTTCTACAGAAAAAGAAACAGAAGCAAAGAAAGTTTGCATATAAGTAATGAAACTGATTTAAATTTAGTCAATATGACTTTAAAAAAGTAACTCTGAAAGTTGCAATATGCTAAAAAGGAACGAAATTGGGTCATTTGTTGAGACGTGGATGGATCTAGAGACTGTCATACAGAGTGAAGTAAGTCAGAAAGAGAAAAACAAATATCGTATATTAACGCATATATGTGGAACCTAGAAAAATGGTACAGATGAACCGGTTTGTAGGGCAGAAATTGAGACACAGATGTAGAGAACAAACGTATGGATACCAAGGTGGGAAAGCCGCGGGGGGGGGTGGTGGTGGAGATGGAGGTGGTGGTGTGATGACTTGGGCGATTGGGATTGATATGTATACACTGATATGTATAAAATTGATGACTATTAAGAACCTGCTGTATAAAAAAATAAATAAAATTAAATTAAAAAATTAAAAAAAAAGAAAGTTACAATATGCTTTCATAAAGAACTAAAAGAAATGTCTTACACATAGTTGCTTAAGAATACACAATAGTTCTCTGCCTTAAACTTAATATTTGAAGACAAGAGAAATAATAAATTTAACTAAATATGTGAAAAAAACTCAGAGATAATGTCAGTGAAAGTCCATGCCTGCTAGTAAGCCTATAAACCAAATTCATCATCCCTTTCTTCCCCCTCTAGCCAACCAATGTCTGGTGATTCTCCTCTTCTTGACAATCTCCTTGGGCACTGCCTTATTTCAGGTTCATAAGTTTTTGCTCAATTCCAATAACGTTTGCATATTGCTGCCAGAGATTTCTAAACCAAAAACCTTACCGTGCTAATGCCTTCCTTAAACATCCTTCAGGAGTTTCCTTTGGCTTCTGGGTTAAGTATAAATAACTCTTTTCATTTAGCAACACTTAGTTAATTTGAAGATTCACATACCCTTAGACCCAGTAATTTCATACTCATATATTCTAGATAAACTCTTGCACATATCTATCAGGGGAATTTACAAAACATTCAGTTTAACATTGTACCAGTGAAAAATGGTAAATGACATTTTTCAGAGCACTGAGTATAAAAATTATGATAAATTCAAATAACTGAGTACTATGCAACATTTTAAATGAATGTCTTGCATTTATATAAGAATATAGACTATTTTCCAAAAAATCAAATGACAATAAAAAAGGAAAATGCATACAAAATAATATAATTGTTTATCATCTACAAAGGGACAAAATGATTATATATATATATATATAGTTTAGGGTTACATAGATATATAGCAAAATTTTGTATAATTATTACCTGCAGTGATGAGAGAGGAGGTGACTGAAGAATTTTATACACAGGGGACTTTAAGTGTACTTCTAATATAATTTTTAAGGTAGGTAGCAGGTACATAGTGTTTATGTATTTTAGATCTTTTTGCTTGCTTTAATTAGTTAACAGTCTCTTTACAAATGAATAACTAAAACTAAGCCTAGTAACAAAGGGCCACTGTGAGTTGATCCTTACATATCTTTCCAGTACTACATACTGACAATCTATTGATGCTAACCCTCCAGTCATGATGAACCATATACAGTTTTCTGTACATATTACTCTCTCTTTTCTGTATGGTCTACATAAGGCCACCATCCTTTCCATTCACCTTACTCCTGCTAATTGTTAAGGCTCAGCTCAGTGTCCTTTTACTCCAGGAATTTTTTCCTTAAAGTCTTTAGGCTGGATAATGACTATGTTCTGATTTCTCATAGCATCATTTCTACTTCTGTGTCAGTTCTTAATTAACTTTGCTTATGGTATAAAACCAGTGGAGGTTGGCAAGGGGCCTCTGCTCATTACAGGTATTAAGAAACCCAGATAATGGATGCTATAGCTGTACCATTGCAATCACTGTGTCATTTGGACACATTTCTGTGTCCAAGAAAGTGACATGGTAGATCATGGCCTGGCTCTTTGAACTTCTAACCAGAAGTGGTTAAAGTCAGTTCCATTCACATTAATTGACTGAAGCAACTCAGATGATCTCTACTAAATTCAAAGGCAGTGGAAAGTATAAGACTTACAATGTGGTTAAGCGGTGAGAACTGATATGTGTGAGATATGTGAAGAGTCCTCATGCCTACAACTACAACAGCATTTTTCCATTTCTATTATAATGAATTATTTCTCCCCTGACAAGAATTCTTCTCTTAATCATCTCAGTGTGTCTATCACCTTATGTAGATACATTCAAAATAATACTTGTTGTCTCAATAAGTGGACGGGACCTCACTAAATTGTGCTACCTTTAGATTGGTAATACAGAAAGTAATATTTGTGAGTGAACATTAGCATTTCATTATTGGCTTGTTTTCTAAACATATCTTGCTTGATTGACTGTATGGTTATGAATCCATAATTTTTCAGAGCAGTCTATATTTAGTTCAGCTTTCCCACAAAGGAATACCTGTCAGGTATTTGCTGGAAAGTGATAAATCAGATCTATCTATTGTAGTGGTTTGTCTGTTATCTAAGGGTAGGAGTGTCAGTTTCTTTAGTTTTCTTGGTATAGATATTCACTGTAAAAATCCACACTTCAGAAAGTTTATCCAAGCTGATTGTTCACTCAAGATCATAAGGATCTATCCCTCTTGAAAATGGTTTACCTATTTATCATCCAAAGAATAATGATAATGGAAATACAATTTTTCCTAAGATATCATATATATATATATTTCTTCCTATATACTTCTTCCTTTTAATAATATTAATTTATTATGTTGAGAGGTGAGAAGGAATGTATCAGGTATTTCCTTTTTTCCTTTCTCCTTAAGAATTATATCTACTTTTGCATCTCATTATTTTAACATTCTAAGGAATTTATGGAACTTGAACTAAGCACTCTTGTCACAGGTAACTGATCTAGTGTGTAACATCTTATTAAATATAAATAATAAAAATAAATTTGTATATTCATATTGAAAGTCAAATCTTTCACCCACATTTACAAAGGCACAACACAGTTGCATTCTAAACTCTTTCACTATTTACAAGCATTTTAGCATGATCCCATTAATCTAGCAGTAAATCCTATTAACTATACCTTAAAAACATAATCAGAATTAACTACTGCTCATAGTTTTCATTGCTCCCTTTCGTGGTCCAGGCCACAATCTTCTGAACTATTTCAACAGTCTCAGTGTGTTCAACAGTTCTCAGTGTGGTCCTTTTAAAATGCAGCTCAGTAAAATTACAATCATATCAATCCTGTGCTTGAAATCCTCCAATGTCTGTCATTCTCATTCAGAATGAAAAACAGTCCTCAGCATGGCACTCAAGGTCTTACATTACCTTGCTCCTGGCTAACTTCCCAACTACTGCCATTCTCCTGGCCACCATTCTGCTTTCTGGTTTTCCATTCAGTGCAACTTTTATGCTCTTGGTCTAGGGACTTTGTGTCTGTGTTTCCCCTACTTTGGATACTCCTCTCCTTGTCAAATGATTAGTTCCCTCTCTTCCTAAAAATATTTGCTCAACACTCACATTTTGTGAGGGAACCTCTCATATAACATTACCTGATACTGAAATATCAAGACATTCTCTATACTTTTATTTAGCTTTTATTATCATCTGATATGATATTATACAGTGTTTTGTATATATATACATACATATACATTTATAAATATTTTACATAGACATATAAATATAAAAATAAACAAAAATATTATTTGCCTGTCTTCACTAAAATAAAGATTACATAAGGCAAGGAATTTTTGTTTTGTTTTGTTTTGTTTTGTTTTTCACATGTACCTAGAAGACAACCAAGGGCATCATAAGTATTGAAAAAATATTTGTTTAAATGCATAAATGAGTGGCTAAATAAACTCTTATAGAGTAGATGGGTCAGGATGTTCTTCTCGAGGTATTTCTCTTGGTCCTTTGTACTGCCATTCCTTACACATATCATAACTTGCTACTTATATCAATGAATGAATTTGAAAGTGTACCAGGGATATAATTTTATCACTGGTCCTGCCTTAATCAAGAGCCCTTCCTATGCACAGAAAATCAGTAGCCTCCCTTCCTTCTTTTCCATTCACTCACTATGGGAATTAAAACTTCTATGTTTTTCTGATCAATGTGGTTTAGGCTACCTTCTTGGGAATATTCTTTTGTACTTAGTGCTGCAGCATTCTGAGTTTTTACTATAGTGCGTGCATGGGTAGTAGCCTAGAATATTGCTACCTCAGCACTGTGAGATGCCTTATATAGTATGCAGTTCATCAGTGATTCTGAAACTGTGAAGGAAGCTAGTGGGTCAAGCTTTGGTTTTGGTTAAGATCTTGATCAAGCAAACAGGGGAGAACTATCAGACAGCAAACATAAGGGGGGAATTCATAGACACAAGAGCTATAGCTGGTGTATGGTTCTTCCATAGCCTATTGCATTCTAAAATAGCACACAGGAGTTTATCAAGACAGAATGTCAAAGTTTTGGAGAGGACCACTGGCTCTTGAGTTGTGAAAATTTTAATCTGCTTGAATAGGAAGGCACAAACTCCACCACAGTCAGCATAATCAGTAGCTTGAATACAAGTCTTGTGGTTATAGCAGTATGAAGTTGTGGAATTTCAGCCTCTGACCTTCAGTTGGAACACCAATCACTTCTCTGATATGATCAAGAGTCTAGGGCATCTACTAGTGACTATATGATGTGGTTTTCTGCCCTGACCTGCTACCAAAGCATTCTACCAGGAATGACTCTCTTAATCACTAAATTGTTTCTGGTTTCACTGAGTAGGCCTCATTTCCTATAACGGTGTGCTCTGCAGGAGGCCAACTTCACTCCCCTGGGAGATTAAGTTCTGGGATCAGTCTTGGGCAATTTAATCCTTATATTTCACTTTGCTTAATCACTTTTCTTTATTATTTTCTTTTATCACTTTAGCTGAGAGTATTTAGGAGGCTCATCTGGCTATTAATATTGAGAGAGGTTCCATAATCTCATAATAAATCATGTATTGTCCAGCCTGTGCTTTGCGGTATCATAGTCTCTAAACATTTTAGGCTTATCTCCATGCTATTTTTAACTCTCTGATCTCTGGAGCTTTATACTTTTACTGAACACATGTAAATATGAAGTTCACTATGTGTGAGGCACTCTTTTAAGTGTTTTATAGTTATTGACTCATTCATCTCTTATAACAACTTTATGGTATAAGTACTATCATCATTCTTACTTGGCAAATGAGAAAAGTAGGACACAGGAGTTGAAACAACTTCCCCACAGTTCTAAAACTAATAAGTCCATAAGTTGACCTGATTATTTATAGCCTTATTATCTTGTCTACTAGTTTATTGATATTTCATTAATTAGTTCTCCATCTAAAAAAATTCATATATAAACTTAATTATAACAATTTTACCCACTTTTTAAGAAGGATAAATTTTCCTCAAAGTCCACCAGGGACAGTCAAGATTCTTGTCTTAAATCTCCCATCGTAATTTGGTTTTGTGAATTTACACATGGATTTTCAGATTCAGAAAAAAACATTTTATTTTCCAAGCATGAAAAGATTGTGTTTCCCTTAGCTTAGTTTTTAGACATGTAACTACAGAGAAATTATGAAGATTTGTACCAACACGGGGTCACCAGTATGGAGGGAGAATAAAATGCTGGAAAATACGTATGCAAGAACTTTCCTAAAATTAATTATTTTCTTAGTTTTCCCAGAGATCTGCCTATCTGGAACAAGAGACCTAAAAGCTGTTTGGAAAGAAGATAAAGATTTTACTGAGAGGAGGGGCAAGACAGCAGAAGAGTAAGACACGAAGATCACCTTCCTTCCCACAGATACAGTAGAAATACATCTACACGTGAAACTACTCCTACAGAACACCCACTGAACGCTGGCAGAAGACGTCAGACCTCCCAAAAGGCAAGAAACTTCCCACGTACTTGGGTAGGGCAAAAGAAAAAAGAAATAACAGAGACAAAAGAATAGGGATGGGACCTGCACCAGTGGGAGGGAGCTGTGAAGGAGGAAAGGTTTCCACACACTAGGAAGCCCCTTTGTGGGCAGAGACTGCGGGTGGCAGAGGGGGGAAGCTTTGGAGCCATGGAGGAGAGCGCAGCCACAGGGGTGCGGAGGGCAAAGCAGAGAGATTCCCGCACGGAGGATTGGTGCTGAGTAGCACTCACCAACCTGAGAGGCTTGTCTGCTCAGCCGCCGGGGCAGGTGGGGACTGGGAGCTGAGGCTCGGGATTCGGTGCTAGCCAGGAGGGAGTCTGGTAAAGAGTCTGCAGCTGCCGAAGAGGCAAGAGACTTTTTCTTGCCTCTCTGTTTTGCGATGCGCAAGGAGAGGGGATTCAGAGTGCTGCCTAAATGAACTCCAGAGACGGGCGTAAACTGCAGCTATCAGCGTGGACCCCAGAGGTGGGCGTGAGCCGCGGCTAACAGCGCGGACCCCAGAGACGGGCAGGAGACGCTAAGGCTGTTGCTGCCGCCACCAAGAAACCTGTGTGCGAGCACAGGTCACTCTCCACACCGCCCCTCCTGGGAGCCTGAGCATCTCTCCACTGCCAGGGTCCCGTGATCCAGGGACAACATCCCCGGGAGAATGTACTGCACACCTCAGGCTGCTGCAACATCATGCCGGCCTCTGCCACTGCAGGCTCGCCCCGCATCCGTACCCCTCCCTCCCCCCGGCCTGAGTGAGCCAGAGCCCCCGAAGCAGCTGCTCCTTTAGCCCCGGTCTGTCTGGGTGGGGAACAGACGCCCTCAGGTGACCTACATGCAGAGGCGGGTCCAAATCCAAAGCTGAACGCCAGGAGCTGTACGAACAAAGAAGAGAAAGCGAAATCTCTCCCAGCAGCCTCAGAATCAGCGGATTAAAGCTCCACAAACAACTTGATGTGCCTGCATCTGTTGAATACCTGAATAGAAAACGAATCATCCCAAATTCAAGAGGTGGACTTTGGGAGCAGGATATATTAATTTTTACCCTTTTCCTTTTTTTGTGAGTGTATATGTGTATGCCTCTGGGTGAGATTTTGTCTGTATAGATTTGCTTTCACCATTAGTCCTAGGGTTAGATCCGTCCGTGTTTTTTTGTTTGTTTTTTTTTTACTTAAAATTTTTTTTTCCTAATAAATGTCTTCTTAATAATTCTTTCCTTATTTTCTATTTTTAGAAATTAAAAAAAATTTTTTTAATAAGTTTTTTCATATTTTTTATTTTAAAAGAAATTAAAATTTTTTTTTCTTCATAAATTTTTTCTTAATTTTTTTTCTTATTTTTTACTACAAAAAATTAATAAATCTATTTTTAAAAATTAAAAAAATTTTTTTTCTGAATACATTTATTCTGAAAATTTTTTTTTCTTATTTTTTATTATAATAGCTTTATTTTATTTTATTTTATCCTCTTTCTTTCTTTCTTTCTATTTTTTTCTCCCTTTTATTCTGAGCCGTGTGGATGAAAGGCTCTTGGTGCTCCAGCCAGGCATCAGGGCTGTGCCTCTGAGGTGGGAGAGCCAACTTCAGGACACTGGTCCACAAGAGACCTCCCAGTTCCACGTAATACCAAACAGCGAAAATCTCTCAGAGATCTCCATCTCAACATCAAGACCCAGCTTCACTCAACGACTAGCAAGCTACAGTGCTGGACACCCTATGCCAAACAACTAGAAAGACAGGAACACAGCCCCATCCATTAGCAGAGAGGCTGCCTAAAAACATAATAAGGCCACAGACACCCCAAAACACACCACCAGACGTGGACGTGCCCACCAGAAAGACAAGATCCAACCTCATCCACCAGAACACAGGCACTAGTCCCCTCCATCAGGAAACCTACACAACCCACTGAACGAACCTTAGCCACTGGGGACAGATACCAAAAACAATGGGAACTACGAACCTGCAGCCTGTGAAAAGGAGACCCCAAACACAGTAAGATAAGCAAAATGAGAAGACAAAAAACCACAGAGCAGGTGAAGGAGCAGGGTCAAAACACACCAGAACTAACAAATGAAGAGGAAATAGGCAGTCTACCTGAAAAATAATTCAGAATAATGATAGTAAAGATGATCCAAAATCTTGGAAATAGGATAGACAAAATGCAAGAAACATTTAACAAGGATGTAGAAGAACTAAAGAGGAACCAAGCAATGATGAAAAACACAATAAATGAAATTAAAAATACTCTAGATGGGATCAATAGCAGAATAACTGAGGCAGAAGAACGCATAAGTGATCTGGAAGACAGAATGGTGGAATTCACTGCTGTGGAACAGAATAAAGAAAAAAGAATGAAAAGAACTGAGGACAGTCTCAGAGACATCTGGGACAACATTAAACGCACCAACATTCGAATTATAGGGGTCCCAGAAGAAGAAGAGAAAAAGAAAGGGACTGAGAAAATATTTGAAGAGATTATAGTTGAAAACTTCCCTAATATGGGAAAGGAAATAGTTAACCAAGTCCTGGAAGCACAGAGAGTCCCATACAGGATAAATCCAAGGAGAAACACACCAAGACACATATTAATCAAACTATCAAAAATTAAATATAAAGAAAACATATTAAAAGCAGCAAGGGAAAAACAACAAATAACACACAAGGGACTCCCCATAAGGTTAACAGCTGATCTTTCAGCAGAAACTCTGCAAGCCAGAAGGGAGTGGCAGGATATACTTAAAGTCATGAAGGAGAAAAACCTACAACCAAGGTTACTCTACCCAGCAAGGATCTCATTCAGATTTGATGGAGAAATTAAAACCTTTACAGACAAGCAAAAGCTGAGAGAGTTCAGCACCACCAAACCAGCTTTACAACAAATGCTAAATGAACTTCTCTAGGCAAGAAACACAAGAGAAGGAAAACACCTACAATAACAAACCCAAAATATTTAAGAAAATGGGAATAGGAACATACATATCGATAATTACCTTAAATGTAAATGGATTAAATGCTCCCACCAAAAGACACAGGTTGGCTGAATGGATACAAAAACAAGACCCATATATATGCTGTCTACAAGAGACCCACTTCAGACCTAGAGACACTTACAGACTGAAAGTGAGGGGATGGAAAAAGATATTCCATGCAAATGGAAATCAAAACAAAGCTGGAGTAACAATTCTCATATCAGACAAAATACACTTTAAAATAAAGACTATTACAAGAGACAAAGAAGGACACTATATAATGATCAAGGGATCGATCCAAGAGGAAGATATAACAATTGTAAATATTTATGAACCCAACAGAGGAGCACCTCAATACATAAGACAAATACTAACAGCCATAAAAGGGGAAGTCGACAGTAACACAATCATAGTAGGGGACTTTAACACCCCACTTTCATCAATGGACAGATCATCCAAAATGAAAATAAATAAAGAAACACAAGATTTAAATGATACGTTAAACAAGATGGACTTAATTGATATTTATAGGACATTCCACCCAAAAACAACAGAATACACATTTTTCTCAAGTGCTCATGGAACATTCTCCAGGATAGATCATATCTTGGGTCACAAATCAAGCCTTGGTAAATTTAAGAAAATTGAAATCGTATCAAGTATCTTTTCCGACCACAACGCTATGAGACTAGATATCAATTACAGGAAAAGATGTGTAAAAAATACAAACACATGGAGGCTACACAATACACTACTTAATAACGAAGTGATCACTGAAGAAATCAAAGGGGAAATCAAATAATACCTAGAAACAAATGACAATGGAGACACGATTACCCAAAACCTATGGGATGCAGCAAAAGCAGTGCTAAGAGGGAAGTTTATAGCAATACAAGCCTACCTCAAGAAACAGGAAACATCTCGAATAAACAACCCAACCTTGCACCTAAAGCAATTAGAGAAAGAAGAGCAAAAAAGCCCCAAAGCTAGCAGAAGGAAAGAAATCATAAAGATCAGATCAGAAATAAATGAAAAAGAAATGAAGGAAACAATAGCAAAAATCAATGAAACTAAAAGCTGGTTCTTCGAGAAGATAAACAAATTTGATAAACCATTAGCCAGACTCATCAAGAGAAAAAGGGAGAAGACTCAAATCAATAGAATTAGAAATGAAAAAGGAGAAGTAACCACTGACACTGCAGAAATACAAACAATCATGAGAGATTACTACAAGCAACTCTATGCCAAAAAAATGGACGACCTGGAAGAAATGGACAGATTCTTAGAAATGCACAACCTACAGAGAATGAACCAGGAAGAAATAGAAAATATGAACAGACCAATCACAAGCACTGAAATTGAAACTGTGATTAAAAATCTTCCAACAAACAAAAGCCCAGGACCAGATGGCTTCACAGGCGAATTCTATCAAACATTTAGAGAAGAGCTAACACCTATCCCTCTCAAACTCTTCCAAAATATTGCAGAGGGAGGAACACTCCCCAACTCATTCTACGAGGCCACCATCACCCTGATACCAAAACCAGACAAAGATGTCACAAAGAAAGAAAACTACAGGCCAATATCACTGATGAACATAGATGCAAAAATCCTCAACAAAATACTCGCAAACAGAATCCAACAGCACATTAAAAGGATCATACACCATGATCAAGTGGGGTTTATCCCAGGAATGCAAGGATTCTTCAATATACGCAAATCAATCAATCAATGTGATACATCATATTAACAAACTGAAGGAGAAAAACCACATGATCATATCAATAGATGCAGAGAAAGCTTTCAACAAAATTCAACACCGATTTATGATAAAAGCCCTGCAGAAAGTAGGCATAGAGGGAACTTTCCTCAACATAATAAACGCCATATATGACAAACCCACAGCCAACATTGTCCTCAATGGTGAAAAACTGAAACCATTTCCACTAAGATCAGGAACAAGACAAGGTTGCCCACTCTCACCACTATTATTCAACATAGTTTTGGAAGTGTTAGCCACAGCAATCAGAGAAGACAAAGAAATAAAAGGAATCCAAATCGGAAAAGAAGAAGTAAAGCTGTCACTGTTTGCAGATGACATGATACTATACATAGAGAATCCTAAAACTGCTACCAGAAAACTCCTAGAGCTAATCAATGAATTTGGTAAAGTAGCAGGATACAAAATTAATGCACAGAAATCTCTTGCATTCCTATATACTAATGATGAAAAATCTGAAAGTGAAATTAAGAAAACACTCCCGTTTACCATTGCAACAAAAAGAATAAAATATCTAGGAATAAACCTACCTAAGGAGACAAAAGACCTGTATGCAGAAAATTATAGGACACTGATGAAAGAAATTAAAGATGATACAAATAGATGGAGAGATATACCATGTTCTTGGGTTGGAAGAATCAACATTATGAAAATGACTCTACTACCCAAAGCAATCTACAGATTCAATGCAATCCCTATCAAACTACCACTGGCATTTTTCACAGAACTAGAACAAAAAATTTCACAATTTGTATGGAGATACAAAAGACCCCAAATAGCCAAAGCAATCTTGAGAACGAAAAATGGAGCTGGAGGAATCAGGCTCCCTGACTTCAGACTATATTACAAAGGTACGTTAATCAAGACAGTTTGGTACTGGCACAAAAACAGAAACATCGATTAATGGAACAGGATAGAAAGCCCAGAGATAAATCCACGCACATATGGTCACCTTATCTTTGATAAAGGAGGCAAGCATATACAGTGGAGAAAAGACAGCCTCTTCAATAAGTGGTGCTGGGAAAATTGGACAGGTACATGTAAAAGTATGAAATTAGAACACTCCCTGACACCATACACAAAAATAAACTCAAAATGGATTAAAGACCTAAGTGTAAAGCCAGACACTATCAAACTCTTAGAGGAAAACATAGGCAGAACACTCTATGACATACATCACAGCAAGATCCTTTTTGACCCACATCCTAGAGAAATGGAAATAAAAACACAAATAAACAAATGGGACCTAATGAAAGTTAAAAGCTTTTGCACAGCAAAGGAAACCATAAACAAGACAAAAAGACAACCCTCAGAATGGGAGAAAATATTTGCTAATGAAGCAACTGACAAAGGATTAATCTCCAAGATTTACAAGCAGCTCATGCAGCTCAATAACAAAAAAACAAACAACCCAATCCAAAAATGGGCAGACGATCTAAATAGACATTTCTCCAAAGAAGATATACAGATTGGCAACAGACACATGAAAGAATGCTCAACATCATTAATCATTAGAGAAATGCAAATCAAAACTACAATGAGATATCATCTCACACCGGTCAGAATGGCCATCATCAAAAAATCTAGAAACAATAAATGCTGGAGAGGGTGTGGAGAAAAGGGAACACTCTTGCACTGTTGGTGGGAATGTAAATTGATACAGCCACTATGGAGAACAGTATGGAGGTTCCTTAAAAAACTAAAAATAGAAGTACCATACGACCCAGCAATCCCACTACTGGGCATATACCCTGAGAAAACCATAATTCAAAAAGAGTCATGTACCAAAATGTTCATTGCAGCTCTATTTACAATAGCCAGGTCATGGAAGCAACCTAAGTGTCCATCATGGGATGAATGGATAAAGAAGATGTGGCACATATATACAATGGAGTATTACTCAGCCATAAAAAGAAATGAAATGGAGGTATTTGTAATGAGTTGGATGGAGTTAGAGTCTGTCATACAGAGTGAAGTAAGTCAGAAAGAGAAAAACAAATACAGTATGCTAACACATATATATGGAATCTAAGGAAAAAAAAAAAAAAAGGTCATGAAGAACCTAGTGGCAAGATGGGAATAAAGACACAGACCTACTAAAGAATGGACTTGAGGATATGGGGAGGAGGAGGGGTGAGATGTGACAGGGTGAGAGAGTGTCATGGACATATATACACTACCAAATGTAAAATAGATAGCTAGTGGGAAACAGCCACATAGCAGAGGGAGATCAGCTCTGTGCTTTGTGACCGCCTGGGAGTGTGGGATGGGGAGGATGGGAGGGAGGGAGATGCGGGAGGGAGGAGATATGGGAACGTGTGTATATGTGTAGCTGATGCACTTCGTTATAAAGCAGAATCTAACACACCATTGTGAAGCAATTATACTTCAATAAAGTTGTTTAAAAAAAAAAAAAGATTTTACTGGTGTCATAATTCCATACTAGCTTAAAAAACATTTTCTAGAATATGGTATCTAGTTAACAATATTGGCTAAATGCCATTAAATTATACTATTGATATGAATATCTACTATTGTTATGTAGAAATTTCCAAATATGAAATTCATTTAACATTTCTGAAAAGGTAGAATTTAATATATTAACTTTTAATTCATTCTTTTTTTTTAACATCTTTACTAGAGTATAATTGCTTTACAATGGTGTGTTAGTTTTTGCTTTATAACAAAGTGAACCAGCTATACATAAACATATATCCCCATATCTCCTCCCTCTTGCATCTCCCTCCCACCCTCCCTATCCCACCCTTCTAGGTGGTCACAAAGCACTGAGTTGATCTCCCTGTGATATGTGGCTGCTTCCCACTAGCTATCTATTTTACATTTGGTAGTGTATATATGTCCATGTCACTCCCTCACTTCGTTGCAGCTTACACTTCCCCCTCCCCATGTCTTCAAGTTCATTTTCTACTTCTGCATCTTTATTCTTGTCCTGCCCCTAGGTTCTTCAGAACTTTTTTTTTTTTTTTTGATTCCATATATATGTGTTAGCATACGGTATTTTTCTCTTTCGACTTACTTCACTCAGTATGACAGACTCTAGGTCCATCCACCTCACTGCAAATAACTCAATTTTGTTTCTTTTTATGGTGGAGTAGTACTCCACTGTATATATATGCTACATCTTCTTTATCCATTCATCCATCAATGGACACTTAGGTTGCTTCCATGTCCTGGCTATTGTAAATAGAGCTGCAATGAACATTATGGTACATGACTCTTTTTGAATTATGGTTTTCTCAGGGTATATGCCCAGTAGTGGGATTGCTGGGTCGTATGGTAGTTCTATTTTTAGTTTTTAAGGAACCTCCATACTGTTCTCCATAGTGGCTGTATCAGTTTATATTCCCACCAACAGTGCAAGAGGGCTCCCTTTTCTCCACACCCTCTCCAGCATTTTTAATTCATTCTTAACTAATTTCTCTTCCAGCATTGAATAAGAACAGATATGTTTTGACTATCATTGTTTACAAAAATATTAATTCAGTCATACAGTTTGATATTTCAATAGCTTTGATAAGAAACTTATAAGTGTTCAGCTCCCATAACTGATCTTTTCTTAATTGGAGTTTATCAAGTATTTCTATTATATTCAGATTTATAGCTGAAGCAAAGTAACATATCTGGATTTAAATTATAATTTAATGTCTTTGACTTCTGAAAATTAAGATGAAGTAAATTAGTTTAAAAACACATATTTAGAATCCATGTGTATTTCCTACTGAGTTGCAGCAATATAGTAACTGTTGCAGCAAAACCTTTTTTGGCCCGTTGCTTTGGATCAATAAAAAGCTACATTATCTTTTTAACAAAAAAGGTTCCTCAGCCGAGGGATCAGACCAGGCATTTGAAAAGACCACCCCATCCTTTTTGTTTAACTCAGTCAGTGAGTGCTTTAGATGGTGATATTCAATGCCAGAATCTCTAACTTTCAATCAGGAAATAAAATTAGACACTTCCAAGGTTCTGTGATCTCCAGCCCAGACTCTAAAATCACCTACATGTTTATATTGCAAATTTCTGAGTCCTCAAAACAAAATTCATTTTAAATGACTCAATTATAAATTACCTAAAGTCTGTCATACAGAGTGAATTAAGTCAGAAAGAGAAAAACAAATACCGTATGCTAACACATATATATGGAATCAAAAAAAAAAAAAAAAATGGTCATGAAGAACCTAGGGGCAAGACGGGAATAAAGATGCAGACCTACTAGAGAATGGACTGGAGGACACGGGGAGGGGGAAGGGTAAGCTGGGACAAAGTGAGAGAGTGGTAGTGTATATATGGACATATATACACTACCAAATGTAAAATAGATAGCTAGTGGGAAGTAGTTGCATAGCACAGGGAGATCAGCTTGGTGCTTTGTGACTAGCTAGAAGGGTGGGATAGGGAGGGAGGGTGGGAGGGAGGGAGATGCAAGAGGGAAGAGATATGGGGATATATGTATATGTATAACTGATTCACTTTGTTATAAAGCAGAAACTAACACACCATTGTAAAGCAATTATACTCCAATAAAAATGTTAAAAAAATTACAGAAAGAAAAAATATATATATATAAATTACCTTTAACGAAAGCTTAAAAATCAGATAAAATAATACATTAAACACTGCTGTGAATGTGACCAAAGAGAAACACATTTTTGTTCTTGAATCATCCAGTCAAACTTTTACAATTGAAATATAGTTTACGTACAATATTATGTTGGCTTCAGGTATACTACATAAATATTTGACATTTGCATACATTATGAAATGGTCACCAAGATAATTGTAGTAACCATCTGTCTCCATACAAAGTTAATAAAATATCATTGACTATATTCCTTATACTGTATATTACACGGCTATGACTTATTTATTATATAACTGGAGGTGCATACCTTTTAATCCCTTTCACCTTTTTCATGCCCCCCACCCTTTTGACAACCACCTATTTGTTCTCTGTATCTATCAATCTCTTTTCATTTTGATGGTTTATTTCTTTTAAGATTCTATGTAAATGAAATCATACATTGTCTTTCTCTGCTTGATATTTTATTTTAGTTAGGATAATACCCACTAGATCTATCCATGTTTTCTGCAAATGGCAAGACTTTATTTTTTTAACGGTTGAGTAATATTCAATTGTATATAGATACTACCATATTTTTATCCATCATATAAAATTTTGATTTTTATTTTTTGAGGAAACTCCATACTATTTTCCATACTGGCTGCACTAATTTATAATTCCAAAACAGTGTAAGAGGGTTTCTTTTTCTCCACATCCTTGCGAACACTTGTTATTTGTGTTTCTGTTGATGATTCTGACATGTATGAGGTGGTATCTTATTGTGGTTCTGATTTGCATTTTCTTTATGATTATTGATGTTGAGCATCTTTTCATGGGCCTGCTGGTTATCTGTATCTCTTCTCTGGAAAAATGCCTGTTCAGGTCCTCTGAATAGACTTTTTTTTTTTGGCTGCATCAGGTCTTCATTGCTGTGCATGGGCTTTCTCTAGTTGCAGTGAGTGGGGATACTCTTCATTGCAGTGCACGTGATTCTCATTGAGGTGGCTTCTCTTGTTGTGAAGCATAGGCTCTAGGTGTGTGGGCTTCTGTAGTTGCAGTACACAGGCTCAGGAGTTGCAGCACACAGGCCCTAGAGCATGAGGGCTTCAGTAGTTGTGGCACGTGAGCTCAGTAGTTGTGGCTTGTGGGCTCTAGAGTGCAAGCTCAGTAGTTGTGGTACATGGGCTTAGTTGCTCCATGGCATGTGGGGTTTTCCCAAACCAGAGATTGAACCCGTGTCCCCTGCATTGAGCCATGAGAGAAGTCCCTCTGACCAATTTTTAATTTTTTTTTTTTGATGTTGAGTTGTATGACTACTTTGTATATTTTGGATATTAAACCCTTATCAATAAATATTGTTTACAAATATCTTCTCCCATTCAGCAAGCTGTCTGTTTTGTTGATAGTTTTCTTCACTGCACAAAAGCTTTTAAGTTTGATGTAGTCAGATCTATTTATTTTTGCTTTTGTTTCCCTTGTCTAAGGAGACAGATTCAAGAGAAATATGACTCAGATCAATGTGAAAGAGCATACTGC
Source organism: Balaenoptera musculus (assembly GCF_009873245.2). Lineage (NCBI taxonomy): Eukaryota > Metazoa > Chordata > Mammalia > Artiodactyla > Balaenopteridae > Balaenoptera > Balaenoptera musculus. The sequence goes on from NC_045804.1 coordinate 28,700,270, forward strand.
CTTTGTTTTCTTCTTTCAGTTTTATGATTTCAGGTCTTACATTTTTCTTTAATCCATTTTGAGTTTATTTTTATATACAATGTGAAGGAGTAGTCCAGTTTGATTCTTTTGTATGTACCTGTCCAATTTTACCAAAACCATTTATTGAGGTGGCTTTTTATTTGCCCATTGTATATTCTTGCCTCCTTCATCATAGACTAATTGACCATACAAGTGTAGGTTTGTTTCTGGGCTCTCTATTCTGTTCCTTTGTTCTATGAGCCTGTTTTTGTGCAAGTACCATACTGTATTGATTATTGTAGCTTTTTAGTATAGTTTTTTTAATTTATTTATTTTGGTTGCACCACATCTTAGTTGTGGCAGGCAGGCTCCTTAGTTGCAGCTCACAGGCTCCTTTAGTTGTGGCAAATGTACTCCTTAGTTGCGGTCAGTGGGCTCATTACTTGTGGCTAACGGGCTCCTTAGTTGCAGGTCACTGGCTCCTTAGTTGTGGCACACATGCTACTTAATTGAGGCCAGTGGGCTCCTTAGTTGTGGTACGCAGGTTCCTTAGCTGTGGCAAGCGAACTCTTAGTTGCATCATGCATGTTGGATCTAGTTCCCTGATCAGGGATTGAACTCGCATCCCCTGCACTGGAAGGTGAATTCTTAACCACTGCACCACCAGGGAAGTCCCTTTAGTATAGTTTTGAATCAGGGGGTGTGATACTTCCAGCTTTGTTCTCCTGTCTCAAGATTGTTCCATCTATTGAGGACTCGTGTTTCCATACAAATTTTAGCATTATTTGCTCTAGTTCTCTGAGAAATCCCATTAGTATTTTGATAGGGATTACATTGAATCTGTAGATTTCCTTGGGTAGTGTGGGCATTTTAACAATACTAATTCTTCCAATCCATGAGCATGGTATATCTTTCCATTTTTGTGGTGTTGTCCTCAATTTCTTTCATCAGTGTCTTATAGGTTTCCAAGTACATGTCTTTCACCTCCTTGGTTAGGTTTATTCCTTGGTATTTTGTTCTCTTTGATGTGACTGTAAATAGTAATGTTTTCTTAATTTTTCTTTCTGATAGTTTTCTGTTAGTGTGTAGAAATACAACAGATTTCTGTATGTTAATTCTGTATCTTGCAACTTTACTGAATTCTTTAATAGTTTTAATGGTTTTTTGCTGGTGTCTTTAAGATTTTCTATATATAGAATCATATCAGCTGCAAAGAGTAAACAGTTTTATTTCTTCCTTTCCAATTTGGATGCCTTTTATTTCTTTTCCTTTACTGATTGCTCTGGCTAGGACTTTCAATAATATGTTAAGTAAAAGTGTTTAGAGTGGTCATTCTTGTCTCATTCTTGATCTTAGAAGAAATGCTTTCAGCTATTTACTGAGGAGTATGATGTTGGCTGTGGTTTTGTCATATATGGTCTTTATTATATTAAATTATGTTCCCTCTATATCTACTATGTTGAGAGGGTTTTTTTTAATCATAAATGGATGTTGAATTTTGTCAAAAGCTTTTTGTGCATCTATTGAGATGATCATATGATTTTTATTCTTCAATGTCTTATCACATTTATTGATGTGTGAATATTGAAACATCTTTACATTCTGGGAATAAATCCCAATTTATCCTGGTGTATGATCATTTTAATGATTGTTAAATTCAGTTTGATAATATTTGCTGAAATTTTTGCATCTATTTTCAGGTATGTTGGCTAGTAATTTTAAAAACAAAGAAAATTTGTGGTGTCTGTGTCTGATTTTGGTATTGTGTTAATTCTGGACTTGTAGAAAGAGTTCAGAAGCATTTTTTCCTCTTCAATTTTTTTTTTGTAATACTTTGAGATAGATAGTTGTTACCTGCTCTTTCAATGCTTGGTGAAATTCACCTGTGAAGTCATCCAGTCTTGGACTTTTGTTGGCTAAGAGTGTTTTGATTACTGATTCAGTTTCATTACTGGTAATTGGTCTGTTCATATTCTATTCCTTTCTGATACAGCTTGGAGCATTGTATGTTTCTTGGAATTTATTCATTTCTTTTAGGGTTGCCATTTACTGGCATGTTTCTAGGGATTTATCTATTTCTTTAAGGTTTCCCTTATTGACCTATAATTGTTCATTGTACTCTTTTATGATCCTTTGCATTTCTGTGGTGTTGATTGTAATTTCCCTTGTCCTTTTCTGATTTTCTTTATTTGGGCCCTATCTCTTTTTGTCCTGATTAGTTTAGCTAAAGTTTTATTAGTTTTGTTTATCTTTTCAAAGAACCATTTATTACTTCATTGATTTTTTTCTCTATTTCATTTATTTCTGCTTTGATGTTTACTATTTCTTTTCTTCTACTAATTTTGGCTTTTTCTTTTTTTCTTTTCCCAGTCCATTAAGGTGTAAGGTTAGGTCTTTTATTTTCGAGATTTTTCTTGTTTCCTGAGGTAAGCTTGTATCACTATGAATTTCCACTTAGAACTGCTTTGCTGCATCAAATAGATCTTGCATCATTGCTTTTCCATTTTCATTTGTCTCTAGGTATTTTTTATTTCCTTTTTGACTTCCTCAGTGACCCATTTTTGTTTAGTAGCATATTGTTTGGCCCCCATGTGTTTGCCATTTTGGCAGTTTTTTTCTTATGGTTGATTTCTAGTCTAATACTGTTGTGTTTGGAAAAGGTACTTGATATGACTTTAATCTTAAATTTACTGAGACTTGTTTTGTGGGCTAGTATGTGATCTATCCTGGGGGATATTCCATGTGCACTTAAAAAATGTATATTATGCTGCTTAGATATAATATTTTTATATATTAAGTCCATCTGGTTCAATGTGTTATTTAAGGCCAGTGTTTCCTTATTGATTTTCTGTCTGGATGATCTGTCCAATGATGTAAGTGGGGTGTTAAAATCCCCTACTATTACTGTATTACCGTCAATTTCTTCCTTAATGTTTGTTAATACTTGCTTTATATTTAGGTGCTTTTATGTTGTAACTATATATATATTTACAATTGTTAAATCTTGTTGGATTGATCCCTTTATCATTATGTAATGTCCTTCCTTGTCTCTTGTTACAGTCTTTGTTTTAAAGTCTATTGTGTCTAATTAAAGTATTGCTACACCAGGTTTCTTTTTATTTCCATTTGCGTGGAGTACTTTTTCTAATATCCTGAATTAAGTCTGTACAGGTGAGTACAGTGAGACATGAGTGAGTCACCTGTAGGCAGTATATTTTTGGGACTTGTATTTTTATTTATTTAGTCACCCTATGTGTTTTGATTAGAGCATTTAGTTCATCTACATTTCAAGTAACTAGTGACAGGTATGTAGTTATTGCCACTTTGTTAATTGTTTCATGGTTATTTTTGTAGTTCTTTTTTGTTCCTTTCTTCTTTGCTCTCTACCTTTGTGATTTTATGACTATAATTTGTATTATGTTTGAATACCATACTCCTTTTTTGTATTTAGCTATTTTATTTAAGGTTACCATGAACAAATATTTTCCTTCATTCTGTGGGTTGACTTTTTGTTTTGTTTTCTTTTCCTGTGCAAAATATTTTAAGTTTAATTAATTCCCATTTGTCTATTTTTGTTTTATTTTCATTACTCTAGGAGGTGGATCCAAAAAGATATTGCTGAGATTTATGTCAAAGGGTATTCTGCCTATGTTTTCTTTTAAGAGTTTGATAGTATCTGGTCTTCCATTTAGATCTTTAATCAATTTTGAGTTTATTTTTGTATATGTAGTGTTAGATAATGTTCTAATATTATTCTTTTACATGTAGCTGTCCAGTATTCCAAGCACCACTTATTAAAGAAACTGTCTCTTCTCCATTGTATATTCTTGCCTCCTTTGTCATAGATTAATTGACTATAGGTGCATAGGTTTATTTCTGGGTTCTCTATTCTGTTCCATTTATCTATATGTCTGTTTTTGTGCCAGTACCATACTGTTTCAATTACTGTATCTTTGTAGTATAATCTGAAGTCATGGATTCTGATTCCTCCAGGTCTGTTCTTCTTTCTCAAGATTATTTTGGATTTTTGGGGTCTTTTGTGTTTCCATACAAATTTTTTAAAAAATTGTTCAAGTCCTGCGAAAACTGCCATTGAAATTTTGATAGGGACTGCATTGAATTGGGTAGATTGCCTTGGGTAGTATGATCATTTTAATAATATTGATTCTTCCAATCCAAGAATATTGTGGAGCTTTCCATCTGTTTGTGTCATCTTCAATTTCTTTCCTTAGTGTTTTCTAGTTTTCAGAGTACAGGTCTTTTGCCTCCTAAGGTAGGTTTATTCCTAGGCATTTTATTATTCTTTGATGCAATGGTAATGGAATTGTTCTACTAATTTCTCTTTCTGATCATTCATTGTTAGTGTATAGAAATGCAAGAGATTTCTGTGTATTAATTTTGTATCCTGCAACTTTACTGAATTCATTGATGAGCTCTAGTAGTTTCCTGGTAGCATCTTTAGCATTTTCTATGTGTAGTATCATGTCATCTGCAAACAGTGACAGATTTACTTCTTCTTTTCCAATTTGGATTCCTTTAATTTCTTTTTGTTCTCTGATTGCTATGACTAGACTTCAAAAACTATGTTGAGTAAAAGTGGCAAGATTGGGCTTCCTTGTCTTCTTCCTGATCTTAGAAGAAATGCTTTCAGCTTTTCACCATTGAGTATGATGTTAGCTATGAGTTTGTCATATATGGCCTTTATCATGTTGAGGTATGTTCTCTCTCTGCCCACTTTCACATTTAATGTTTTGACATCATATTTTACATCTTCTAGTTTTGTGTATTTCTTAACTGCTTATCATAAATATGGTTGCTTTTGCCACTTTTGTGTTTTTAAAGTTTTTACCAGCTTCATAAGTGGTTGGTCTACCACCTTTGCTCTATATTTTCCTTTACCATTGAATTTTTTTTTCCTTTTGTAAGTATCATATTTCTAATTTTGGTCTTGTGTTTTCCACATAGAGAAGTCACTTTAACATTTCTTGTAAAGTCAGTTTAGTGGTGCCGGACTCTTTAAGCTTTTGCTTGTCTGTAAAACTCTTTATCTCAGTTTCAATCTGAATGTTATCCTTGCCAGGTAGAGTATTCTTGGTTATAGAGTTTTTCTTTTTATCACTGAATATATTGCACTGCTCTCTTCTGGACTGCAATGTTTTTGTTGAAAAATCAAAGCTTGGTCTTATAGGAGTTCCTTTGTACATAACTAATTGTTTTTCTCTTGCTGAGTTTAAGATTCTATCTTTATCATGATTATTTGCCATTTTAATTATAATGTGTTTTGGTGTGGACCTCTTTGGTTTCAAGTTCTTTGCGACTCTCTTTGTTTCCTAGAGCTGGATCTTTGTTTCCTTTCTCAGATTAGGGATGTTTTTAGCTATTATTTCTTCAAATACACCACTATTTGTCCCTTTCTTGCTCTCTTCTCCTTCCGGGACCCTTATAACATGTTAGTGTGCTTGATGTGTCCCAGAAGCATTTTAAACTATCCTCATTTATTTTTTTCTGTTCAGCTTGGGTGATTTCCACTACTTTGCCTTCTAGTTTTCTGATCTGTTCCTCTGTATCATCTAATCTATATTTTATTGAAGTACAGTTGATTAATAGTGTCATATTAGTTTCAGGTGTACCACATAGTGACTCAATATTTTGCAGATTATACTCCATTATAAGTTATGACAAGAAAATGACAGGCTATAATTCCCTGTGCTATATAGTATATCTTTGTTGTGTTCTAGTGCATTTTTAATCTCAGTTATTGTATTATTCAGCTGTTTGATTCTTCATATATTCTAACTCCTGTTAAAATTGTCACTTTGTATTCATCCATTCTTTCCTCAAGTTTGTTGAGCTTCTTTATGATTGTTACCTTGAACTCTTTATAGGGTAGATTTCTTATCTCCATTTTGTTTAGTTCTTTTTCTAAGGTTTTGTCTTCTGCCTTCATTTGGAATGTATTCCTCTATCTCCTCATTTTGCCTAATTCTCTGTGTTTACTGTATATATTAAGTAGGTCAATTACATTTCCTGATCTTGGAGAAGTGGTTTTATGTAGGAGATGTCCTATGGGACCCAGCAGCACACTCCCATCTATATGCTCTGGTGTTGCCCCTTATGTGGGTTGTGTGCACCCTTCTGTTTGGTGCTGACTACTGTGGGCATGTTGGTTGTCAGGGCAGGTTCCTGGCCCTGTTGATGGCAGAACCTGCCTTGTGGGGTGGCTGCTGGCCCACTGGTGGTGGTGGCAGCTGGCTGTGGGATTCAGGGGGCCAAGTGTTGTTGCCAGCCTGCTGGTGGAGGGCCGCATCCTGGAGTAACTGGCTGCACATTTTGGGGGGGACCCTGGCTGATACTGGCTTATTGACAGGTGGTGCCATGTCCCTGGCTGGCTGGTTGCAGGGTCCAAGTGAGCCCAGGGCTTGTGCTTCCTTGCTGATGTGCAGGGCTGGGTCCTGAAGCACCTGGCTGTGGTAACTGAGGGGGCCTATGGCTTGTGCTAACCCACTGGTGGGTGGGCCCATGGGGACCCAGGGCTGATGATGAACTGCTTGTTGGTGGGTAAGTCCCCAGCATTAATAGGCTAGGGAGAGAACTCCAATATGGGGCTTGTCAGCTCTAGTGTCCTTGTGGTATATGATCTTACTGAAATTGCTTATACCAGCATCTCCATCCCCAGGAGAGTCCTATTTGCCTCCTGTATCTTTGAGAGAACTCTAATATCAGCAAGTGTGTCCGACCCAGCCTACTTTTAAATTTCTCCCTCTCCACTAGGTCTCAAATAATGTGAAATTTTGCATGCACCCTTTAAGAGTGGAGTCTCTGTTTCCTACAGCCCTCCACTTTTCTATACACAAGCCCCACTGACTTCAAAGCCAAATGTTCTGGAGGTTCTTTTTTCCAGTGCAGGACTCCCAGGCTGGAGAGCCCTGATATGGGGCTTGCACCCCTTGCTTCTTGGGGAGAACCTCTGTAATGTCATTATCTTTCTGTTTGTGGGTCACCTACCCTGGGGTGTGGGTCTTGACCATACTGCATTTCCTCCCCTTCTACCCACCTTATTGTGGTTCTTTCTTTATATTTTTATTTTGGAAAATATTTTCTGCTAGTCTGCAGGTTGTTCTCATAGAAAATTGCTCTGTAAATAGTTATAATTTTGATGTCCCTGTGAGAGGAAGTTAGCTCAGGGCCATCCTACTCTGCTATCTTGGCTACACCTCCATCCACAGATTTAGTACTTGGCCATTTTAATTTAAATACTATAAGGCTAGTTCCTTTACCTCATCCTGCAGTGTATTAGAGCTTTTCTATCTCCCACTCAATAGAAGCTTAATTTTCTTGCTTAAGCACCATACATCCTAAATACTTCCCCATATATAATTTCAATGGCTGTTTTATTTGTCTTCCTCCTTCTCTTGCATTTCTATAAAATAGTGTTGTTCTTTTTTCCCTAAGTTGATGTCAAACTAAAGAAAAGACATTTCATTTTTCTGAATTTATTAATGCTTTGATAAAATATTTTTAAAATCCTAGTATGTACTAGACATGGTTTAGATGCTGTGCCTTCTTCAACAAACCCTACACCTGGAATGGAAAAGGATACCTACCACAAGAGACGATAAGCTGTGAGATCATTAAAATTAAGGATTATAATTACTCCTACTTACATAATTCTGTCCTCACCTAGACTTTCTTCATAAAGATTATGACAGACAAGGTATACTGAATAAATATTGTCAGTTGATTACAAATCATTCTGTAGTATTAAAAGACACTGTTTTATAACATTCTTCATATTAAAAATCTGATTGTTTATTTTAGAATGACCACTCCAGGGACAGTCATTGTATCTTATTCACAATGGTAAACTCACCTGCAGACTGATAAATGCTAAATATTTATTTTAAAAAAGTAAACTTTAAAATATGAATGACTGTATGAAAAAAAGAATGAAAGATATATAGGCAAATCCAGATTTATACCCTACTTTTCTCAGTGTGTATAGTGTTTATTAATAAATGATCAGTGTTTGGGCTATGTACTGATGCATGCAGTATCTCGTTTACTATTCAAAATAACAGAATATGATAGATATTACAATGTTTATTTCAAACTTGTGGAGAAAATTTTGTATATTGCCCAAGATGTAGGTAAAGCTGAGTTTCAAATCTTGGTCAGTTGAGTCAAATTCCTATTCTCTTTGTATTTTCTCTCAGTTATTTCAAGCACTTTAAATAAAGAAACTTTGTTCCTAAAAATGTAGAGAGCCTCTAAAGGCTCTCTAGTGAAGAAGGGGCAAAGAGACAACAGAAAGGAATGTCGTTATGTATTCAACTGCATCAGGCTCAGATAAATGAACTGCAGTTGCACATCTGAGACAGCAGTGCCCTAGATTTAGTAATTTAGCACAAAACAGAACAAGTCTAGAAAATGATGTGGTTACAGTATGTGATGAGACAGTCATAAGAGAAATTTTCTTTGTCATGACACTTTTTACTACCTAAAAACTATGATTACTTTCCCAAAGGCTAAACCAGTAATCTATAGAAAATAAGATAGGGAATGAAGCCTGAACTCCTCAAGTGTGACACCTTCTGGGCTATTTGAAATTATACAGTTGTCTTCACACCTTCCTGCTCTGAATTTCAAAATATAGGATTAGGGTTTAACAAGAGAGCATGCCCAACCATGAAGAACATTGGTTTTCCATCTTCTTTTGTAATTTTGAGAACAACTTTTGTATGTCATTTACAGATGTTTCTGATGTGCTATTTTTAAACAGGATTTTTAACTTTCTTCAGGCACAGGAAACAAAGTTGCTTTCATTGACAAAGGAGGCTCAATGGAGTAATATAATCAGCTTTTCTTGTGTCTGACCAGATATCTCCATCCCTAGTTTCAAGGTCTCCCTCTTTCCTCATCAATGCCTTAACTTTAACATAATTGACTAGGTAAACCTGGGGATTCAGTGGATGATAAATAAGCACATAATTTACTTATAATTACTCCAAACTGAAAACAACATGGATTTCCCCTATTTGGTGAATGGCAAAACAACCTGTGGTTCATTCACAATCAAATATCACTCAGCGGGACTTCCCTGGTGACACAGTGGTTAAGAGTCCGCCTGCCAATGCAGGGGACGTGGGTTAGAGCCCTGGTTCAGGAAGATCCCACATGCCATAGAGCAACTAAGCCCATGAGCCACAAAAGCCCACGCACCTAGAGCCTGTGCTCTGCAACAAGAGAAGCCACTGCAATGAGAAGCCCATGCACCACAACTAGAGAAAGCTTGTGCACAGCAACAAAGACCCAACACAGCCAAAAATAAATAAATACATTAACTAATTAATTAAAATAACATTCAGCAATAAAAGAGTCAACTACTAACACACACAATGCCATGGATTAAGCTCAGTTGCATTATGCTAAATATTATAAAAGAAGCCAAACTCAAAGGCTATATAGTCTATGAATGTATTTATATAATATTTTGGAAAAGCAAAACTACAGGAACAGAAAATCTATCAGATTGGTGCCAGGGATTGGAGGTGGGGAGTGGTATATGGTCTAAAAAATGGTCACAGGGGAATTGCTGGGGAGGTGATAGAACTGCTATATATTATGATTGTGGTACTGGTTACAAGATTGTATGTGTTTATTAGAACTCACAGAACTGAATACTTAAAGAATAAAATTTACTGTATATAAATGTCACTTTCATTAAGCCAAATTTAAATTTTCACAGTGAAATACTTCTATATAGCCAACGAGATGGCTAACATTAAGATGATCGTCAATGTCAGTTGTTACTGAGAATATGGAACAAATAGAACTCTAAGATATTTCTATTAATAATGTAAAATAGTACAACCACTTGGAAAAATAGTTTGGCAGTTTTTGATATAGTTAAACATAATCATCATATAGCCTAGAAATTTCAATCTTAGGTATTCACCCAAGAGAAATAAAAACATTTGCATACACAAGAACTTGGAGAACAATCTACATAACTGCTTTATTCATTATAACCCCAAAATGGAAACAAGGGAAATGCCCATCAGTGACTGAATGGATTATCAAAGCATGGTATATTCAGTAAATGAAATACTTCTCAGGAATATAAATGTACAAACTAATGATACACACAACAACACGAATAACTCAAAACATTATTCTTATCAAAAAAAGTCAGTTATAAAAAATCATGCTCTTTTTATTTGAAGCCCTATTTCTTTTTCCTTGAAATTCTAGGTAAGGCAAATTTAAATTATAATCACAGAAAACATGCGTTTTCTTGGTTGTAGATGGTTTGGACAAATTGAATGAAAAGGGGAATGAGAAGAACTTTTTGGATGACAGAAATCTGTATCTTGATTTTTGTGTTGGTTGCATGTTTATATACATTTAGCAAAATCATTTAACCATATCCTTAAAATTGATTTGGTTTATTGTATGCACATTTTACTTCAATAATAAGTATATTACCTATATAATGTATTTCCAAAATGAATATTATAAATATTGCTCATTGTTTGATGCTACAGTTAAGGTACTTGTTAGAAGCAAATACATAGCAGATCTGGAAGATCACTTCTGACTTTGGGGATTTATGGTGTGGAAAACAATTCTACTAAAACTTAACCCACAAAGAAACATGATACATTGTGGAAACAAGTCAAGAGGAGACTCAGGCAGATGCTGCAATGAAAAGTATATGAAAGAAACCATGAATAAATGGAATAAATAGATCAAATAAACTACAAAACTCAAAAGAATAGACAAAAAAAAGCTTATTTAGAAAAAATAGTACCAATAAAAATGTAGTCATTTAAATAAATTTAAATAATAATTAATGGGCAGAAGATCTAAATAGACATTTCTCCAAAGAAGATATACAGATTGCCAACAAACACATGAAAGAATGCTCAACATCACTAACAATTAGAGAAATGTAAATCAAAACCACAATAAGATATCACCTCACACTGGTCAGAATGGCCATCATCAAAAAATCTACAAACAAGAAATGCTGGAGAGGGTGTGGAGAAAAGGGAACCTTCTTGCACTGTTGGTGGGAATGTAAATTGATATAGTCACTATGGAGAACAGTATGGAAGTTCCTTAAAAAACTAAAAAATAGAACCATACGACCCAGTAATCCCACTAGTGGGCATATACCCTGAGAAAGCCATAATTCAAAAAGAGACATGTACCACAATGTTCATTGCAGCACTATTTACAATGGCAAGGGCATGGAAGCAACCTAAGTGTCCATTGATGGATGAATGGATAAAGAAGATGTGGCACATATATACAATGGAATACTACTCAGCTATAAAAAGAAACGAAATTGAGTTATTTGTAGTGAGGTGCATAGACTTAGAGTCTGTCATACAGAGTGAAGTAAGTCAGAAAGAGAAAAACAAATACCACATGCTAACACATATACATGGAGTCTAAAAAAAAAAAATTGTTCTGATGAACCTAGGGGCAGGACAGGAATAAAGATGCAAACGTAGAGAATGGACTTGAGGACAGGGGATGGGTGGAAGGGGAAGCTGGGATGAAGTGAGAGAGTAGCATTGACATATATACACTACCAAAAGTAAATTAGATAGCTAGTGGGAAGCAGCTGCATAGCACAAGGAGATCAGCTCGGTGCTTTGTGACCATCTAGAGGGGTGGGATAGGGAGGGTGGGAGGGAGGGAGATGCAAGAGGGAAGAGATATGGGGACATATGTATATGTATAACTGATTCACTTTGTTATAAAGCAGAAACTAACACACCATTGTAAAGCAAGTATACTGCAATAAAGATGTTAAAAAGAAAAGAAACTATAGAATATTATTCTGTTTATGTGGAACATTTATCACAAAATTTCATATGTTGGAAGTGTCTCAAAAAATTTAGCAGCATTGTAATAATTCAGAGTGTTTTCTCAGATCACAAAGGAATTAACAGAGAACAATGAGAAAAGATATCTCCCAAATCTGCACTTGCAAATTAAGCAGAAACTTGTAAATAATCCACAGGTCAATGAAACCCAAAGAAAAGTAGAAAATATTTTGGACTGAGTGAATATTGAAACACAGTATACTACTATCTGTGGGATACACTTAAAGCAGAGAGAAATTTATAGTATTAAATGCCTATGTTAGAAAAGATGTTTCCACATTTTAGAAAAGCAAAAACAAACAAACAAACAAAAATCAGAAAAAGAAGAGCAAATTAAACCCAAGGTAAGTAAACATTAAGAAAAACTAAAAAAAAAAAAAAAAATTAACATAAAACATCACACAATTAGATTTTTAAGAAACCATAAATTTTTCTTTAAAAATGATCAATAAAATTGGTAAAATCCTAGGGTTTCTAGTGTTATTACCAAGCTGTATAAAAATTACCCCGAAAGTTAGGAAAGTGATATGACCATTTATTATGCTACTCATTCTATGAGTAAGGAATTTGGACCCTGGACAGTGGGGAATACTTGGTATTTGTTGAGACAGCTCAAAAGGTGGGAGCTGGAGTCATCTGAAACGTTGCTTACCAACGTGTCACTCATGCTGGGAAGACCAAACAGTTGGAAGTTGGAACAACTCACGCATCTAAATCAACAAAATTAGGTCTGAAAAGTTGATGCTCAAGAATTTAGTTTTGGATCATATTTTGTATATGTGCTTTCTCTCTTAGAAAATCATGCTATGCTAAGTTCTGGGTAAAGCAGAGGAGAAAGATAAATCTGAGGGGGGAAATTATAGCCACACAAAAAGTTAAGTAGCTGAATCAGCTGGCTTGGAAGCTGATAAATGACAACTAGCAGTTAATCAATGCTGATATTCAACAAAACTAGCAGGAATTATTTACAAATAATGAATCTCATCTTGATTCTCTGAAGAGCTTATGGATAAATTAATTCTTCTAGAAGACTTTTAAAGGAAGAAACCTTGCATGAAAGTCAATTTGCTGCTGCATATTACAATTACACACCAAATATATATATATATATAACACATTTTTTTTTTTCTTTTCTTTGGGGAAGCTGATGGCAAAATCTGGCCAAGAGTTTATATTCCTAGCCTCCTGTATCTGTGGTAAAGAATGAAAACCTGGAAATAGCAAAGGAAATATGTGTGACGTTTTTGACGACATTAATATATTTGCCTATATATTTAATTTTGATCTTTTGTAAAAAAAAAAAATAAGGGAAAGGTTTACTAACAGATCTTCAAGTTTCTTAATGGTGTGACATTAAACAAAGGAAAGCAAAAGTTTTATTTTCAAGTCTTTATTCTTCCAGTAAATGAATTTCACTGAACCAATACTGGAATTTTCCCAGCTAATTCTCCAGAATAAATGCACAAATACTGTTTGTTGATACCATCTTAAAACCATTTAGAATAAATTGTGAAGCCAGAAGCCAGAATTCTTTATCGGCTAGGTTAGCTAGCTATTTAATTACATTACAGCAAATATAATATGCTATTCCTGGAATTGAGGCTAGTTGTTGCTATCATAGAATTATGTACCTCTTTCTATCATTCATTTTTTTTATTCAGGCATTCATTTATTCTATAAATAGTCAATTTCTTATTCTGTACTGAGTATAGGGACACAATGTAAATTAAAAAAGAAATATTAGTAAAATAGTATTTACTATTAGTAAATATAGTGAATAAAAATAGAAATTTTTGACTTCATGTACCTTACATGCTACCATGTCATTAATTTCCATCAAAATTGTAAGGAGCTGCCTTTGATTTAGGGTTTACAAAACAAATCTAAGCCAACATTCCTTACAAGACTTTAAAATATAACCTACCAACTGGTTGAATTACTCCCTCCAATTTAGAATCACTGTTTCTCTACAATCATGGATTGATATAATACCTTCTGTTAGTTTCCACCAAACTATTACTTATATTCCCCCCCACCCCCTGGATAATCATGTATTCTCTCTTAAGAAGTTAGCCTGTTAGTCTCAAGTACCTGGAGCATTCAGGAATTTTTTTTGTGTGTTATAATTATCACTTTCTAAAAATAATAATTGTGACTCCTTTCAGTTTCTTTCCTTTTTTTGATGCAGCACTATGTTATTTTCAAAAACAAGTGAACTCTGGATAATTTCCAGCAAGAGAAGGGCTTGTTAGATTTTAGAAATTGGCACTGTTTCCAAAATCAACAGACAAAGGAAAAATAGGTAATCATCTAAGACATAATTTTTTCAGAAGAATGCTTCTGTATTTTCCAAGGAAAACACTCAATGTGAAAGACTCCATGGAAATAAGATGACTTTGTAGCTTTCTGTCAGTTGAGCAGGTAAGAATTGTTCCCCTTTATCTTCTGACTTTAGAAAAAAGTATCATTGTTATCAGATTAGTGAAGCAATTATTTTTTATTTACAAATAGTTTGTCATTCTTCTAGTAGGACTGAGGCAAACCTCCCAGGGAAACTTAGCTTAGCTGTATTAGAGAATTTATTAGATTTTCCTTTTCATATCATTGAAAAGCCCTTTGAGGGCTGGGATAAATGTCTTCTCATCTTTGTATATTCAGTTCCTAGCACACTAATATACAAGTTCTGAATGGATTTAAATTTTGCTCCTATTTTAGTCTGCTCATCAATTTTATACCTAGTAGTTGAAACCACACATTTTGGCTTTTTCTCAGAATGTTTTGTCAGGGCTTTATGAAGGAAACTTTTACATTAAATTTTAATATCTATGTAAAGTATTTTTATCCTGTCATTTAAATTTCAGTATTTTTTCTTACCCACATTATTATTAATTTTTCTTAGCTTATTTTCATGAACCAAAAATTTGGGGGCCAAACTTAATAACATAGATAACATTTGTATCCGTAGTTAACTTATTATTGCAATTCAACCACAATCATTGGAGTTGCATCTCAATTCTTTCTTTTCTCAATAAATTTATAATCATTAAATATAACATGTAATCTACTGTTAAATTATTTCTTACTCCCATACAAATTGAATTAATCAACCTAAAACCAATTTTAACTTTAGCACTATTTATAAGTTTATATTATTTTATTTATAATAAAAGTTGTAACTACTGACATACCAAATTCCTGAAAATTTAAAAATCAGCTCTTCCCATGAACCAGTGTAAGCCAGCTCCAGTACACCATGACAAGCATTAAGCAAACAATAAGTTAAAGAATTATAGGATTTTTATTAATATATGATAAATAATTAGTTTTTAAAAATAATTACAGGTTAAGGGATTATAGGATTTTTATAATTATAGGATGAAAGAATATGAGGTCCAAAGAAGTAAATATGGGATTGACATTTACACACTACTATATTTAAAAGAGATAACCAACAAGGAACTCTGCTCAATATTTTGTTGCAACCTAAATGGGAAAAGAATTTGTAAAAGAATAGATATATGTATTTGTATAACTGAATCACTTTGCTGTACACCTGAAACGAATACAACATTGTTAATCCAATATACTCCAATATAAAATAAACTTTTTTTAAAAAAACTAACCAGCATTCTTTATAATTCATCAAATAATTTTTATGATTTTCACTGAGACTCTGTGACTCAGTGAGATACTTCTCATTCACCTTGGTGATGAGGGACTCTGGCTTAAGCAGCTAGGACCACCTGGTATGCGGAATCTTAGTTCCCTGACCAGGGATTGAACCCATGCCCCCTGCGGTGGAAGGGCAGAATCCTAACCACTGGACCTCCAGGGAATTCTCTGTGTCATTATTATTATCTCCATTTTTATGACAAATATTTAGTTTAAAAATTCAAAAAATACAGAAATACAAAGAGTAAATCTGAAAGGTCCCCATCACACTTTCTTCTCCCATATCTTTCCTGAGAAATAACAATTTATCCTTCCAAATTTCTCTCTTTCCTCCCTTTTCTTTCTTTATTCCCCATGTTTCTCTTTTAAATTTTACAATAATTGTTTAATTTTCATAGTATAGGTGTAATGTAATTCTATGTAGCTATTTATTGATTCATTCAGCTTCACTATTACAAACAAAGTTGCAAAAAAAAAAATCTCCATTGTGTCTAGATAGCTATAGATATAGCCTCTGATAACTTGATTTCCACAAAAAATTTCTATGTATAGATAACTTGATAATCTATTGGTCTATCAAATTCTACTTATTTTTAAAATTTTGAATCTTACTGCAACATAGCATGCAAAGAGAATGTGCCAAAAATCATGTATAAGTGTGTCCATTTCCATAAACTTGTAGTATGACAGCATTGGCTCATACCAGCTTGGGAGAGCTGATTCTGCATCTCTTCCTAACTCTGTGTACAGTGATGTCACATTAATAGCTTGACTTATGACATGTTGAGAGTATTTACATCATGGAAATTGCCAAACACTACAAATGAGGAATTTTATTCCCCAGAGAGTCTGTTTACCAGTGTACCACTGCCCATATTCTCACTAATACTAGCTATTTTATTTTAAATGTTTACTTGTATATACATAATATTTGCCTATTTCTTTCATTTAAATTATTTGCACTTTTTTATGATTCTATTTTTTTATTGGAGTAAAATTGCTTTAAAATGTTGAGTTAGTTTCTGCTGTACTAACAGAAGTGAATCAGCTTTATAACGGATTATTATTAGACTATTTCATTGCTAAGGAAAGTGAGTTGTAGAGAGAGAGATTAATTTAGAATATATTACCAGAAAAATCAATGTAATTGGTGCAAAATAAATATTAAACATTATCCTTCCTCCCCACCTCCCCATCCCATCCTTGTCCAAGAAACATACGAAGTTTGTGGTGAAGACAGTCATGGAAATCATCCCTCATGTAATTTATAACCCTCATTAATATAACACTTCTCTTTATTCATGAAAGTAAGTAAAGAACCCATAACCCATATTTAGATAAGGTTATAAATTTAATTTTGAGCTCCCCCCAAAAAGCTGTAAAAGATTATTCACTGGTCACTGACTCAAAAGAGATCCTTCTCATTCACCTTGGTGACGAGGGACTCTGGCATAAACAGCTAGGTTTCACCATCATTCGTGATACTTGGCATTGCAGAGAGCAAGTAGACAATGACTAACTTAATTTTCTCACCTTTTCCCTGGTTATTGTGTCTTATGTTACCCAATCAGATAAAATTTTCATATGTCTTCTCTTTTACATAACTCTAGTTCAGGTTAATTTTCCCCCCAATTTTATTGAGAAATCATTGACATACATCACTGTATAAGATTAAGGTGTACAATATGATGTGTTTTTAAAATTTATTTATTTATATATTTTATTTTTGCTGCATTGGGTCTTTGTTGCTGTGGGGGACTTTCTCTAGTTCTGCCGAGAAGGAGTTACTCTTCGTTGCGGTGTGCAGGCTTCTCACTGCAGTGGCTTCTCTTGTTACAGAGCATGGGCTCTAGGCATGTGGGCTTCAGTAGTTATGGCACGTGGGCTCAGTAGTTGTGGCTCATGGGCTCTAGAACACAGGCTCAGTAGTTGTGGCACACGGGCTTAGTTGTTCCTCGGCATGTGGGATCTTCCCAGACCGGGGCTTGAACCCGTGTCGCCTGCATTGGCAGGCAGATTATTAACCACTGCGCCACCAGGGAAGTCCCAGCAAAATGATGGTTTGATTTGCATATATTGTGAAATGATTACCACAGTAGGTTTAGTTAACATTCATCTTTTTATAAAAATGCAATAAAAAGAAAAGAAAAAATTTGTCCTTGTGATGAGAACTCTTAAATCTAAGACAATTTCCTATATACCATACACCAGTGTTAACTATCTCTAGCAGGTGAATTTTAATGGTGATATTGTGAGCAGGATCCAGGCTGGTGGTGGAGGGACCAAATTTGTTTGCCGATGTTGAATGAAGAGGAAATCTTAGCATCTAAGTTTAACTGAATTATTTCCTTAAATCTAAAGTTAACAGAGAGGACCAGTTCTCATTTCGTCTTTATATTCTTGAAGTTTGGCACTTTCTCCCTTTCTGCCTCTGAAATGATATTTTCTCTTAAAATAATCATAGCTTGTATTAACTGGGCAGTTGAAAGTTTCTCATGATGTATTATGGTCTTACAGTTTGTGTATTGATAATTTTTTATTAATCTATTGACTGGTACATATTTGTAAATAAACAGGAAACATGGTTTAACAAATTCTCTCCCCACTCCCCTTTCTTTTTCTTCCTTCTTCTCCTCTATTCAGGGAAAAGTTGTTTTAAGAATCTAGCACAGATGCCTATATTGTTTCTATCTCTATATTCTTTCCTCCCGACAACTACTTCCTCAGAAAGTGCAGCCATTTTCATTATTTTTATTATGAAGCTGCCCAGACTTTCTCCGTGAAACTTTCACTTAAATACAGTATGTCATCATAAACTCATTCCTGGACATATCTATTTGGATGTTCCTTAATTACATCATACTCAATATGTTTATATCCAGGATTAATATTTAACTATTAAAAATAGCCACCTTTTACTATGGTCTGAATGTTTATGTACTCCAAATTCATGTTGAAATCCTAACTCCCATAGTTGATGGTATTAGGAGGTGGAGGAGGGAGGGGTTCTAGGAAGTGGGTCATGAGAGTAGAGCTCTCATGAATATGTTTAGTGTCCTTATAAAAGAGGTTCTAGGGATGTCCCTGCCCCTTCCACCATGTGAGAACACAGAAAAAAGGTATCAGCTATGAACCAGGAAGGGGGCCCTCACCAGAATTTGACCATGTAGAGCCTTGATCTTGGGCTTCCCAGCTCCTAGAACAATAAATTCTGTTGTTTATAAGCCACCCAGTCTGTGGTATTTTGTTATAGCAGCCCATACAGACTGAGACATCTTCCTAACTTTACTAACTGAATTACTGATACCACATTTTCTCAGTTACCACTATAGCACAGTATTAATGAGCTCAACTTCTACACCCAAGTGAGAGATATCAGTATTATGTAGTGCTAGTTATATTCTTACCAGCTATTATAATCTTGATAAGTTATTTTACCTCTCAAAGCCCATTTCTTCATGTGAAAAGTGTAGGGCTTTTTGATGTTTACACAAGATAATAAGATGTTGTACATAAAATGTTTGGAGATACTCTGCTCAACATAGTTCAAGAGAGTATGCCATATATGACATAAATCACAGCAAGATCCTTTTTGACCCACATCCTAGAGAAATGGAAATAAAAACAAAAATAAACAAATGGAACCTAATGAAACTTAAAAGCTTTTGCAGAGCAAAGGAAAACATAAACAATATGAAAAGACAACCCTCAGAATGGGAGAAAATATTTGCAAATGAAGCAACTGACAAAAGATTAATCTCCAAAATTTACAAGCAGCTCATGCAGCTCAATATCAAAAAAACAAACAACCCAATCCAAAAATGGGTAGAAGACCCAAATAGACATTTATCCAAAGAAGATATAGAGATTGCCAACAAACATATGAAAGACTGCTCAACATCACTAATCATTAGAGAAAGGCAAATCAAAACTACAATGAGGTATCACCTCACACTTGTCCGAATGGTCATCATCAAAAAAAATCTACAAACAATAAATGCTGGAGAGGGTGTGGAGGAAAGGGAACCCTCTTGCACTGTTGGTGGGAATGCAAATTGATGCAGCCACTATGGAGAACAGTATAGAGGTTCCTTAAAAAACTAAAAATAGAACTACCATATGACCCAGCAATACCACTACTGGGCATATACTCTGAGAGAACCATAATTCAAAAAGAGTCATGTACCACAATGTTCATTGCAGCACTATTTACAATAGCCAGGACATGGATGCAACCTAATTGCCCATTGACAGATGAATGCATAAAGAAGATGTGACACATATATACAATGGAATATTCCTCAGCCGTAAAAAGAAACGAAACTGAGTTATTTGTAGTGAGGTGGATGGCCCTAGAGTCTGTCATACAGAGTGAAGTAAGTCAGAAAGAGAAAAACAAATACCATATGCTAACGCATATATATGGAATCTAAAAGAACAAAAACAAAAACAAATGGTTCCGAAGAACCTAGGGGCAGGACAGGAATAAAGACCAGACGTAGAAAATGGACTTGAGGACACGGGGAGGGGGAAGGGTAAGCTGGGACGAAGTGAGAGAGTGGCATAGACTTATATATACTACCAAATGTAAAATAGATAGCTAGTGGGAAGAAGCCGCATAGCACAGGGAGATCAGCTCGGTGCTTTGTGACCACCTAGAGGGGTGGGATACGGAGGGTGGGAGGGAGACGCAAGAGGGAGGAGATATGGGGATATATGTATATGTATAGCTGATTCACTTTGTTATAAAGCAGAAACTAACACACCATTGTAAAGCAATTATACTCCAATAAAGATGTTAAAAAAAAAGATTACAAAAAACAAAGATTAAAAAAAAATAATGTGTGGTCATGAATTTCACAAAAAGAGTTATAGTTGGAATGGCGAAAAAATGCATTCTGTTACTTTACACCAGCTGGTCCTTTTAAACTAAGAAACAATTGGCACTGAAATGTATTTTCATTACTGGGGTTTAGGTAGATCCACTAATCTTGCCCCTAAGTATGATTTAATATTTTTAATGATGTTTTTCATACCAGGGACTATGGGAAATAGGAAATGTTCCTACAAATGCTATTTTACTTTGTCACTTTCACCTAATTTATTCTATGAAAGGTCAAAGACTAAAATCATAGGTTCCTACTTTACTAATAATGCTTACCATATATGTTCCTTCATGTGATTTTATAAAGGAGATTTTGAGAGTTCTTGAAGAATTCTGGTATAAAAATCATTATGATGTTGTTTACAAATTACTTAAAGTTAATAGTAACAGAAGAATAAATTGTTGATAAAGAAAACTTACTAACACTTGTTCTCCTCAAGGCTCTTCTCCTTTTTCTTTTTACTTTTTATTTTCTTCTTTGTTAGAACAGCTTTATTGAGATATAATTCACATATACAAACCATTTAAAATATTTGGTTTTCAGCATATTCACATAGTTTTGCAACCATAGCCACAATCAATTTTTGAACATTTTTATTACCCCAAATATTTTAGAATATTTTTATCACCCTATATCCATTTATACCTGTGCAATAAGTCCTTAATTTCCTGCAACACTCCCCTCATCCTTAGGCAAACACTAATCTACTTTCTGCCTTAATTAATTTGCTTATGGACATTACATTTAAATGGAATCAACAAATCAACATGATCTTTTGTTTCTGTTTTCTTTCATGGAGCATAATATATTTAAGGTTCATCCATGCGTTAGCATGTAAGAGTACTTCATTCCTATTTATTTCTAAATAATATTTCACTGCAGGTTTGTACAACTTTTATTTATTTATTAATAAATTTCAATGTTCTTCTAAATTAACCAGAAATAGCAAATACTGTATTGTCACTTTTAGTTTTATTTGAACCATTCAGTCTCTCTATATTTATCTGTTATTCCTTTGTGTCATTGAGCACACACTTATCTTTTATCTGTAAACTCAGGCCTCCATGAACAAACTTCCTTTTTTGTCTCAATTATTACTTCCCATTGTTGAAGAGTTATTCAATCATAAATTTAGGAAGCATATACATTTATTCAATAAGTTATGTTTCAGTTTATAATGGTTAACATGGATGTAATTAAAGATTGACCCCATGTTTTGGGTATTCATTGGGGATAAAAAATACCAACTAAGACAAGACAAATTACAAGACAAATTATTACCTAATATTATCTCACTTGATTCTCACCACAACTTTTGAGAATATATATCTACATCTATCATCTGTTTGTCTATCTATGTCTAGATAGATATAGATAGTTAGATAGATAGATGATAGATCAGTGGCCCGGAAGCACATACAGTTTGAAACCAGATTCTCTGACCCTTTGACTCCAAACTGCAATATCTTTACCAGAATGAGCTGCCTTTCATAAAGCAAAATGAAACATTATAGAACAATTTTTGGTCAACTCCTAACTCTTCCCTGAAAATAGAATCAAGACACGGAAGGGAAATAGATGGATAGCTTTTGGAATCCTCAAAGATCAAAACTGTAATCTCTAACTGTCCTGTGCCTTCGCATGAGAATCTGAATCAGTAAAGTGGAGAATTTTTGCTTACAGAATTGTAGAAACTGAGACATGTAAGCCATAATATTACTTAAATGGAGAATGGAGGTATATTTCACTATGGTCCTGTGTGACAATGTGGAGATAAATCAAAAGAAAGGCACTGGCTCCTGATGATCTTGAAAAACTCAAGACAGGAAATTTTTTAAAAAGTCAGTTTACTGGTAATAGCTGGTGAAACCTAGAAAAATATACAAATTGGGAAATAGAGCTAAAGCTCTACAAAGAGAGAGAGAAAAAAAAAAAAAACAAGACTAACTGGGTGGTCAATGCTATATAACATTCTGATGAGTTACTCTTGACAGCTACTTGAGTTCACAGATGAAATAGACAAAGTGGATGACAAGAAACCAGGAAAAAAAGGGCTTTAATATCATTGCAAAAGAGGACCAAAGGGTGATCTTGAGATCTTCAGCAGAGGTCAGTATCAAATGATCAAATTATTAAGGCTTAGGATGGAGGGAGCATTAAAGGGTTCATAATGGTGCCAATTTTCCATAACTCAGCAGACATGTTAAGCCAGGAAATAGGTGTGACTATGTGATGTCTGGCCTTCAAGCCAGCTTCACCTCTCATGGTCACTCCCATGCCTTTTCCTAAAGGTATATTATGAATCCTAGTTAATACTCAATGGATTAGCTTAGACCCTGGCCCTGCTCTTCCCTTTATTGTTTTAATTCTCCTTTCATTGCTTTCACTTCTCAAACAATTTTTTAAAAATCTCCAATCAGTTTTAAATGAATACTACTGTAAAATAAAATAAAGGGAAATTACAAGGAAAATGATCACACATTTGAATATCATAGGAGTGTCAGACTGCTATACAAGTTTCTACATGATAACTATTTCTGTACTTTTCTTGCCCCAGTCCTATAACAGTTTGGTGACTGGTGAAAATCCAGGGGCCATGTTTTAAGAGGCACTAGTTGGCTTGGTGTCTTTATCTTTTCACTTTATTATAATTTAATATATTCATACTCACTATAATTCAATATTATGCAATATATTGATTGGGTAAACTTTATTAAATTTTAGATGTAAAATTTAATTGAGATTTGTTTTAATTTTTACAAATCACATTATTTTTAAACCATTTGCAAGATAATGTTAATGTGGTTCAGGGTGTCTCTGAAATAAAGTTTGTTTTTTCTAAAGCAGAGAAATATAAAATGTCAGCTGTGTTGGTCTACATCTCACTACTCTTTACCCAGTGCTCTCAAGCTTACACATCCACAATGGAGGACAAAACATTGTTCTTCAAAGTTAAGGTCTGCAGAGTTTCTTGTTAGCTTCTGTTTGCCTTAGACTGATCAATCAAAATTATAAACTTATTTTTCCCTGAATAAGGATCAAGACTAGTTTGCCACAGTGGGTGCAAATTGAGAAATATCTATGAGAAAAATGTTATAAATTTAAATGTTCAGAGTTGTTTATGTTTCTTGTGCATATTTATCATTATCTGACTTTCAAAATATACGAAAATGAAGACATAATTGTATGTCTCAAAGACTGAATTTTATATAGGATTTCTAATCAATCTGCTTTTATTTGTGTTATGTGATGTCAGTATGCCCACCCTAGAGTTTCTCTTGTGTCTTGGCCCTTATCCAAATAATCCTGGTATCAACAGATGTCACTAATGAGAATTTTGCATCTATTTTTTGGGTGAATAAATTGAGATTCAAGAATGATATAATGTTAAAAGTTAACATATGCATAGCATTTTGTATAGGCCTGAAGCCATTTTAAATGCTTTATGTGTATCAATATATTTTGCCTATCAAACAACCTTACAAATTGCACACTGTTGTCCCCATTTTCCATGGTACTATTTTTATGTCTATTTTACTATTTTGTTATGGTGAACGAGTGTTGTCTTGGAGGATAGGGAAGAGTAGGTTCTATTCCCCTTTTTAAATCATTGCAAACGGAATCTACCAAAGATAGTAAGGAAACTTGATAAACTCTAGTGAATAGACTAAGTAAATAGTTTTCTCATAACCATAAAGCAGGTTGAACATCCCCATGTTTCCAGTTCACCAGTCAAAACTTTTAGGACAGCAGGCCAAAAGACTTCTTTTATTACATCCATTCATGTTAACACTATTCAAAAGCAATGTTTCCTTGACATTAAAAAATCCACACTGTGAAGAACTGCAAAAAGAATCAGAAAAAAAGTAACAAAATGGCAATAAGTACAGACGTACAAATAATCACTCTAAATGTCAATAAACTATCATACACAAAGGTGAAAAGCTGAAAGTTGTAAAATTCATCTAAGATCAGGAACAAGACAAGGATACCCACCCTCCCCACTTTTATTCAACACAGTTTTGGAAGTCCTAGCCAGAGCAATCAGAGAAGAAAAAGAAATAAAAGGAATTCAAATTGGAAAACAAGCAGTAAAACTGTCAGTGTTTGCAGATGACATGATACTATACATAGAAAATCCTAAAGATGCTACCAAAAAAACTACTAGAGCTCATCAATGAACTTGCAGTTTGCAAAATTAATACACAGAAATCTTGCTTTTCTGTACACTAACAACAAAAGTTAACAAAGAGAAATTAAAGAAACAATCCCATTTACCATTACATCAAAAGGATTAAAATACCTAAGAATAAAACTACTGGAGGAGACAAAAGACCTGTACTCCAAAAACTAAAAGACACTGATAAAAGAAATCAAAGATGACACAAACAGATGGAAAGATATAGCATATTCTTGGGTTGGAAGAATCAATATTGTCAAAATGACTATACTACCCAAGGCAATCTACATATTCAATGCAATCCCTATCAAGTTACCAATGACATTTTTCACAGAACTAGATAAGAAAAAATCTTAAAATTTGTATGGAGACACAAAAGACCCCGAATAGCTAAAGCAATATTGAGGAAGAATAATGGACCTGGAAGAATCAGGCTCCCTGACTTCAGACGACACTACAAAGCTACAGTCATCAAACGAGTATGGTACTGGCACAAAAACAAAAATACAGATCAATGGAATAAGATACAAAGCCCAGAAATAAACTCACTCACCTATGGTCAATTAATCTATGACAAAGGAGGCAAGACATTACAATGGAGAAAAGAGAGTCTCTTCAATAAATGGTGCTGGGAAAACTGGACAGCTACATGTAAAAAATTAAACTATAACATTCCTTAACACCATACATAAAAATAAACTCAAATTGGATTAAAGACCTAAATATAAGACTGGATATTATCAAACTCTTAGAGGAACACATAGAACACTCTTTGACATAAATCACAGTAATATATTTTTTAATCCATCTCCCAGAGTAATGGAAATAAAAACAAAAATAAACAAATGGGAACAAATTGCACTCAAAAGCTTTTGCATAGCAAAGGAAACCATAAACAAAACTAAAAGACAACCCACAGAATGGAGGAAATATCTGGAAATGATGCAAGGGACAAGGGATTAGTCTCCAAAATTTACAAATAGCTCATGAGGCTCAATATATATGTAAAAAAAAATCCAATCAAAAAATGGACAGAAGACATAAATAGACATTTCTCCAAACAGATGGACAAGAAGCACATGAAAACATGCTCAACATCACTAATGAAAAATGCAAATCAAAACTACAATGAGCTAACACTTCACATCAGTCAGAATGACCTTCATCAAAAAATCTACAAACAATAAATGCTGGAGAGGGTGTGGAGAGAAAGAAGGGAACCCTCCTACACTGTTGGTGGGAATGTAAATTGGTACAGCCACTATGGAGAACAGTATGGAAGTTCCTTAAATGACTAAAAAGAGACCTACCATATGATCCAGTAATCTCACTCTTAGACATATATCCGGAGAAAAACCTGGTTCAAAAGGATACATGCACCACAATGTTCATTGCAGCACTGCTAACAATAGCCAAGACATGGAAGCAACTTAAATGGCCATCGACAGATGAATGGATAAAGCAGATGTGGTATATATATTCACTAAAATATTACTCAGCCATTGAAATGATGAAATAATGCATTTGCTGCAACATGGATGGACATGGATATTATACTAAGTGAAGTAAGTCAGACAGAGAAAGACAAATATCATATGATGTTGCTTATGTGCAGAATCTAAAAAAAAGGATTATATAAATGAACTTATTTACAGAACAGAAAGAGACTCACATACTTAGAGAATGAACTTGTGGTTACCAGGGGGAAAAGGTGGGCAGGAGGGGTAAATTGGGAGTTTGAGCTTGACAAGCACTCACTGCTATATTTAAAATAGATAACCAACAAGGACCTACTGTAAAAAAAATATATATATTTTTAAAAAGAAGCAATCAGAAAGTTTTATATAGAAAGTAATATGACCTGACTTATATACATTAAAATCACTCTGCTGTGAAGAAAATGGATTGGAATAGGTGGGGTACTTGGCAAGAGTGAAAGCAGCTAGACGAATTTAGAAGCAATTGCAAAAGTTGAAAGCAGAATATCTTACCACTGTGGGAGTGTAACCAAAGAAAGTGAGCAGCTTTCTTTACATTTCAGGAATAAAATTGATTAGACCACCTGGCAGATTTGATGTAGTTGAAGAAGAAAATTTGTTCCAATAAATACATAGATGGCTTAATGGATATTTTAGACTACAAGATCTTTGTGAGAAAGTATCTGGTCAATATTTGGTCAATTCTTCATTTCTCAGTCCTATCAGTTGATGTAAGCCTATAAGTTGATGTAAGTTGAGGTCACATTTGCCTCAACTCATTCAGTTCTGTTTCAATCTCCTTCACCTCCCAGCTGAATGTTACTGGAACTAACCTCAGAAAGACTCCTATCCATTGTGACTTGTGTAAATTCTGGCTTAAATTTGCTCATCAAAAGGTGTTTTCCCTTGAGTTCTACAAGGTGTACCTATGTTAAGTATTGGATTTCACTTTGACTTATAGGATAGTAGTCAAAACTCTTCTCTGTCACCACCAGCATTCATATTCAGTCTAATTATTATTCTTTAAAACATACAGTCTATCCCAGATAATATTACCTTTGATGATATTCTACATCTCAAACTACAGGCATACTTTGAGATATTGTGGGTTTGGCTCCAGACCACCACAGTAAAGCAAATATCACAATAAGGTGAGTCACACTTTTTTTTTTTTTTGATTTTCCAGTACATAGAAAAGTCATGTTTACACTATATTGTATTCTATTAAGTGTGTAATAGCCTTATGTCTAAACAATGTACATACCTTAACTAAAAAAATACTTTATTGCTAAAAAACGCTAACCATCATCCGAGCCTTCAGTGAGTTGTAATAACTTTGCTTGTGGAGGGTATTGCCTCAGTGTTGATGGCTGCTGACTGATAAGAGTGGTGGTTACTAAAGATTGGTGTGGCTGTGGCTATTTCTTTAAAAAAAAAAAACAATGAATTTTGCCACATTGATTGACTCTTCCTTTTATGAAAGGTTTTTCTGTCACATGAAATGCTGTTTGAGAGCATTTTACTTAAAGAACTCTTTCAAAACTTGAATCAATCCTCTCAGACCCTGCTGCTGCTTTATCAACTAAATGTATGTAATATTCTAAATCTTTTGTTGTCATTTCAACTCTCTTCTCAACATCTTCATTAAGAGTAGATTCCATCTCAAGAAACTACTTTTTTTTTTTTTTTTTGGCTCATTCATAAGAAACAACTCCTTATTTGTTAAAGTTTTATCATGAGATTGGAGCAATTCAGTCACATCCTCAGGCTCCACTTTTAACTCTAGTTCTCTTGCTATGTGCACCATATCCACAGTTACTTCCTCCACTGAAGTCTTGAACCCCTCAAAATCATCCATGAGTGTTGGAATCAACTTCTTCCAAACTCCTGCTAATGTTATTATTTTTACCTTTTCCCATGAATCACAGGTGTTCTTAATGGAATCTAGAATGATGAGCCCTTTCCATAAAGTTTCCAATTTACTTTCCCCAGATCCATCAGAGGAATTACTATTTATGGCAGGTATAGCTTTCTGAAATGTATTTCTTAAAGAATAAGACCTGATTAAGTTGGAGACAAGATGGCAGAGTAGAAGGACTTGAGATCACCTCCTCTCATGAAAACACAAAAATCACAACTAACTGCTGAAAAACCATCAACAAAAAAGACTTGACCCTACCAAAAAATATATTCTATATCCAAAGACAAGGAAGAAGCCACAATAAGACAGTAGGAGGGACACATTTGTGAGATAATCAAATCTCATACCCACCTGGTGGGTGACACACAAACTGGAAAATAATTATATCACAGAAGTTCTCCAATAGGAGAGTTCTGAGACCCATATCAGGCTCCCCAGCCTGGAGGTCTTGCATCAGGAGGAGGAGCCCCCAGAGCATTTGGCTTTGAAGGCCAGCAGGGCTTGATCATAGGAGCTCCACAGTACTGGGGAAAATAGAAACTCCCCTTCTGGAGAGTGAAAACAAGGTCTTGTGTGAACTGGGACTCGGGTAAAAAGCAGGGACTTCATAGGAACCTGGGCCAGACCAACCTGCTGATCTTGGAGAGTCTCCTGGGGATGTGGGGGACAACTGTGGCTCACTTTGGGGACAAGGACTCTGGCAGTGGAGGTACTGGGGAGTACTCATTGGCATGAGCTCTCCTGGAGGCTGCCATTTTGACACCAAGACCTGGCCCCACCCAACAGTCCAGTGTTGGAAGGCCTCAAGCCAAACAGCCGCCAGGCAGGAAGACAGTCCCACCTATCAGCAGACAGGCTGCCTAAAGTCTTCCTGATCCCACATCTACCTCTAAACACACCCCTTGACACAGCCCTGCCCACCAGAGGGAAGAGACCCAGCTTCATTCACCAGTGGGCAGACACTGGTCCCTCCCATCAGAAAGCCTGCACAAGCTCCTCAACCAGCCTCAACCACCAGGGGACAGACACCAGAAACAAGAGGAACTACAATCCTGCAGCCTGTGGGACTGCAAACACAGAAAGTTAGACAAAATGAGATGACAGAGGAATATGTTCCAGAGGAAGGAACAAGATAAAACCTCAGAAGAACAACTAAGTGAAGTGGAGATAAGCAATCTACCAGAAACAGAATTCAGAGTAATGATATTAAAGATGATTCAAGATATCAGAAAAAGAATGGAGGCACCAACCAAGAAGATATAAGAAATGTTTAACAAAGAGCTCAGAGATATAAAGAACAGAGTTGAACAATACAATAACTGAAATTAAAAATACACTAGAAGGAATCAATAGAACAATAAATGATGCAGAAGAACAGATAAGTGAGCTGGAAGACAGGAGGGTGGAAATCACTGTCATGGAACAGAACAAAGAAAAAAAAAGAATAAAAAGACATGAGGACTTAAACTGTCCTCTGGGACTTAAACTTCTGGGACAACAATAAACACACCAACATTCACATTATATGTGTCCCAGAAGGAGAGTAGAAAGAGAAAGCGCCTGAGAAAATATTTGAAGAGATAATAGCTGAAAACTTCCGTTAGTAATGTGGGAAAGGAAACAGTCACCCAAGTCCAGAAAGTGCAGAGTCCCATACAGGATAAATCCAAGGAGGAACACACTGAAACACATAGTAATCACATTGACAAAAATTAAAGACAAAGGGAAAATATTAAAAGCAACAAGGGAAGAACAATAAATAAAATACAGGGGGACTCCCATAAGGTTATCAGCTGATGTTTCAACAGAAGCTCTGTAGGCCAGAAGGGAATGGCACAATATATTTAAAGTGATGAAAGGGAAAAGCCTACAACCAAGAATACTCTATCCAGCAAGGCTGTTGTTCAGATTCAACAGAGAAGTCAAAAGTTTCACAGACAAGCAAAACCTAAGAGAATTCAGCAGCTCCAAACCAGCTTTACTACAAATGCTAAAGGAATTTCTCTAGGTGGAAAAGAAAAGGCCACAACTAGAAACAATAAAATTATGAATGGGAAAGCTCATTGGTAAAGGTAAACATACAGTAAAGGTAGGAAATCATCCATGCACCAATATGATATCAAAACCAGCAATCATGAGAAGAGGAGAGTACAAATGCAGGATATTGGAAATACATTTGAAATTAGAAACCAGTAACTTAAAACAATCTTGTATATATATAGACTGCTATATCAAAACCTCATGGTAACCACAAACCAAAAATCTACAATAGATACACACACACAAGACCTGAAAGTTGAAAGTACTTCTTGATCCATGGGCTACAGAATAAATGTTGTGTTAGCAAGCATGCATGAAAATGACATTAATCTTGTTGTATATCTTCATCAGAGCTCTCAAGTGACCAGGTACATTGTCAATGAGCAGTAATATTTTAAAAGGCATCTTTTTTTTCTGAGCAGTATGTCACAACAATGGACTTAAAATATTCAGTAAACCATGTTGCAAACACACGTGCTGTCATCTAGGCTTTGTCGTACAATTATTAGAGCACAGGTAGGAAAGATTTAGTATAATTCTTAAGGGACCTAAGATTTTCAGAGTGAAAATGAGTATTGGCTGCAACTTAAAGTCGCCAGCTGCATTAGTCCCAGTCTTTGAGGTTTTGAAGCCAAGCATTGACTTCTCTCCAGCTATGAAAGTCTTAGATGACATCTTCTTCCAATATAAGGCTCTTTCTTCTACATTGAAAATCTGTTGTTTATTGTAGTTACCTTCATTAATGATGTTAGCTATATCTTCTAGATAACTTGCTTCAGCTTCTACATCAGTGCTTTTATGTACTTTTATGTTGCACTTTTATGTTGTGGAGTGGCTTCTCTTTCCTTAAACCTCATGAACCAACCTCTGCTGACTTCAAACTTTTCTCCTGCAGCTTCCTCACTTCATTCAGCCTTTATAGAATTGAAGAGACTTAGGGTAATTTTCTGAATCAGTCTTTAGGTAAAGGGAGTTTTGTGACTCGTTTGATATTCTATCCAGACCACTAAAACTTTTTTATATCAGCAGAGGGAAGTTTTGCTTTTTTATCATTTATATGTTCACTAAGGGAGTACTTTTAATTTCCTTCAAAAACATTTTCTTTGCATTCATAACTTGGCTAACTGTTTGATACAAAAGGCCTAATTTTCAGCCTACCTTGGCTTTTGACATGCCTTCCTTACTAAAAGTAAGCCTCTCTAGTCTTTGATATAAAGTGAGAGATGTGTAACTCTCACTTGAACATTCAGAGGCCTTTTTAGATTTATTATTTGGCCTTATTTCAATGTTGTTGTATCTCAAAAATGGGAGGCCTGAGGAGAGGGAGAGACACAGGGAATGGCCGATCAGTGGAGCAGTCAGAAAAAACAAAACATTTATTTATTAAGTTTGCCTTCTTATAAGGTCATGAATTGTGGCACTCCAAAATAATTACAATAGTAACATCAAAGATCACTGATCACGGATCAACATAATAAAAATAAAATAATGAAAAACTTTGAAATCTTGTGAGAGTTACCAAAATGTGACACTAAGACACAAAGTAAGCAAATGCTGTTGAAAAATGCCACCAATAGACTTGCTCCATGAAGGGTTGCCACAAACTCTCAATTTTTAAAAAACATAATATCTTCAAATTGCAATAAAGTGATACACAATAAAACAAAAATATAGGTATGCCTGTGTTTTCTTGTTCTCTCCACACCTGCTTTTAAGATATGCTCATAATCTTCTTACCATTTTATTTGTCACTTCACCATGAGTTTACTTCTTGGCTTTGTCCCATGGCTTTGTCCCTTGGTCTTGTCCTCTTCCCTGACATGTCTTGGCTTTGCTCATCAATTTTGACTCAACTATATTTCTTTGTATTACAATTACTATTAATAGCTTTATATAAATAGTCTACCTGTGTCTGAGACTACTATCTCTGCAAAAGAACACAAGTGCCAATTTTCTCTCTGGTTCGTTTCACACTTATATGTGGGATATGGAAATACAAATTCCTGACTTGATCCTGAATCTACCTAAATAAATCCTTGGAAATGAAAATCTGTTTGGCCCTTTCCAATACATTGTCACTTGGAGCTGGATCCCCATCTATTTAATAACTCATTTGTTTGTTAGACTACAAACCAGAGGTGAACTGGACGAGCCATCAGAACCATAATATTGCCACTGCTCTTATTTCAAGACCCATCTCTCTGGAAGGTAAAACTCCATCCGGGCCACAAAATTAAATACGAATGTTCATTAGGGTGAAACTTAAGTTTGCCCTCTGGACATTTACATTTGTGTTATTGAACTTTCCCTTCAGGAGTACGGACAATTTTCTCCATCATCAGTTCTGACTCCTTCCTTCTTCTTTACTAGCCTGCCTCATTAAGAGTTTAGCACATTGTTCAGTTTACCTAGTCTAAAATGTGAGATCTTAATGTTCACCTTAAAATTTTATGAATGTTAAAATAGTTTTATTCACAATACTACAGAGTGCTGCACAGCCCCAAATATTCCATTATGCACACTAAATATCCAGTGAAATATTGTTTAAGTAAAAATGTGGGGTCTCAATAACCAGAGCACTGGTGCATGCCTTGCTTCTTCAAATTGCAAATATGCAAAATAATTTTAATATGGCAACACTGCAGGTTTTATATTTCACCAACTTGAAACCACAAAGGCTAGAATAAGGAGGGAAAATGAGTGTAATGGCAAAAAATACGACAAGCTAATATAACATAAGTGGAAAGATTAATAATGTAATAGATGTGAAAATCTTAGCTCCATTCAAAAACCCAATCTGGTGTAGTTTTGATTTTTAACCGCTGAGACACTGAATTAGGTTATTTATAGCTTATGTTTTTACTCATTTTTTTTTTCCTTTTTTTTTTTAAAACATCTTTATTGGAGTATAATTGCTTTACAATGGTGTGTTAGTTTCTGCTTTATAACAAAGTGAATCAGTTATACATATACATATGTTACCATATCTCTTCCCTCTTGCATCTCCCTCCCTCCCACCCTCCATATCCCATCCCTCTAGGTGGTCACAAAGCACCGAGCTGATCTCCCTGTGCTATGCAGCTGCTTCCCACTAGCTATCTATTTTACATTTGGTAGTGTATATATGTCCATGACACTCTCTCACCCTGTCACATCTTACCCCTTCCGCTCCCCATATCCTCAAGTCCATTCTCTAGTAGGTCTGTGTCTTTATTCCCGTCTTGCCACTAGGTTCTTCATGACCTTTTTTTTTTTCCCCTTAGATTCCATATATATGTGTTAGCATACTGTATTTGTTTTTCTCTTTCTGACTTACTTCACTCTGTATGACAGACTCTAACTCCATCCACCTCACTACAAATAACTCCATTTCATTTCCTTTTATGGCTGAGTAATATTCCATTGTATATATGTGCCACATCTTCTTTATCCATTCATCCCATGATGGACACTTAGGTTGCTTCCATGTCCTGGCTATTGTAAATAGAGCTGCAATGAACATTTTGGTACATGACTCTTTTTGAATTATGGTTTTCTCAGGATATATGCCCAGTAGTGGGATTGCTGGGCCTTATGGTAGTTCTATTTCTAGTTTTTTAAGGAAACTCCATACTGTTCTCCATAGTGGCTGTATCAATTTACATTCCCACCAACAGTGCAAGAGTGTTCCCTTTTCTCCACACCCTCTCCAGCATTTATTGTTTCTAGATTTTTTGATGATGGCCATTCTGACCGGTGTGAGATGATATCTCATTGTAGTTTTGATTTGCAATTCTCTAATGATTAATGATGTTGAGCATTCTTTCATATGTCTGTTGGCAATCTGTATATCTTCTTTGGGGAAATGTCTATTTAGGTCTTCTGCCCATTTTTGGATTAGGTTGTTTGTTTTTTTGTTATTGAGCTGCATGAGCTGCTTGTAAATCTTGGAGATTAATCCTTTGTCAGTTGCTTCATTTGCAAATATTTTCTCCCATTCTGAGGGTTGTCTTTTGGTCTTGTTTATGGTTTCCTTTTCTGTGCAAAAGCTTTTAAGTTTCATTAGGTCCCATTTGTTTATTTTTGTTTTTATTTCCATTTGTCTAGGAGGTGGGTCAAAAAGGATCTTGCTGTGATTTATGTCATAGAGTGTTCTGCCTATGATTTCCTCTAAGAGTTTGATAGTGTCTGGCCTTACACTTAGGTCTTTAATCCATTTTGAGTTTATTTTTGTGTATGGTGTCAGGATGTGTTCTAATTTCATACTTTTACATGTAGCTGTCCAGTTTTCCCAGCACCACTTATTGAAGAGGCTGTCTTTTCTCCACTGTATATGCTTGCCTCCTTTATCAAAGATAAGGTGACCATATGTGCGTGGATTTATCTCTGGGCTTTCTCTCTGGTTCCATTGATCTATGTTTCTGTTTTTGTGCCAGTACCAAACTGTCTTGATTACTGCAGCTTTGTAATATAGTCTGAAGTCAGGGAACCTGATTCCTCCAGCTCCATTTTTTTTTCTCAAGATTGCTTTGGCTATTCGGGGTCTTTTGTGTTTCCATACAAATTGTGAAATTTTTTGTTCTAGTTCTGTGAAAAATGCCAGTGGTAGTTTGATAAGGATTGCATTGAATCTGTAGATTGCTTTGGGTAGTAGAGTCATTTTCACAATGTTGATTCTTCCAATCCAAGAACATGGTATATCTCTCCATCTATTTGTATCATCTTTCATTTCTTTCATCAGTGTCTTATAATTTTCTGCATACAGGTCTTTTGTCTCCTTAGGTAGGTTTATTCCTAGATATTTTATTCTTTTTGTTGCAATGCTAAACGGGAGTGTTTTCTTAATTTCACTTTCAGATTTTTCATCATTAGTGTATAGGAATGCAAGAGATTTCTGTGCATTAATTTTGTATCCTGCTACTTTACCAAATTCATTGATTAGCTCTAGTAGTTTTCTGGTAGCATCTTTAGGATTCTCTATGTATAGTATTATGTCATCTGCAAACAGTGACAGCTTTACTTCTTCTTTTCCGATTTGGATTCCTTTTATTTCTTTTTCTTCTCTGATTGCTGTGGCTAGCACTTCCAAAACTATGTTGTATAATAGTGGTGAGAGTGGGCAACCTTATCTTGTTCCTGATCTTAGTGGAAACGGTTTCAGTTTTTCACCACTGAGGACAATGTTGGCTGTGGGTTTGTCATATATGGCCTTTATTATGTTGAGGAAAGTTCCCTCTATGCCTA
The DNA here is from genome assembly GCF_009873245.2 of Balaenoptera musculus. NCBI lineage: Eukaryota > Metazoa > Chordata > Mammalia > Artiodactyla > Balaenopteridae > Balaenoptera > Balaenoptera musculus. The sequence goes on from NC_045804.1 coordinate 28,735,567, forward strand.
CTTTCTGCAGGGCTTTTATTATAAATGGGTGTTGAATTTTGTTGAAAGCTTTCTCTGCATCTATTGAGATGATCATATGGTTTTTCTCCTTCAATTTGTTAATATGATGTATCACGTTGATTGATTTGCGTATATTGAAGAATCCTTGCATTCCTGGGATAAACCCCACTTGATCATGGTGTATGATCCTTTTAATGTGCTGTTGGATTCTGTTTGCTAGTATTTTGTTGAGGATTTTTGCATCTATGTTCATCAGTGATATTGGCCTGTAGTTTTCTTTCTTTGTGACATCTTTGTCTGGTTTTGGTATCAGGGTGATGGTGGCCTCGTACTCAGTGTTTTAAAACAAATATTGGCTCTGTTATTGGGCTGTGCCTCTTTCTCATTAGCATAAAAATAAAGACATCAAAGAAAATAGGTTGCGTCTAGGGGAGAAAGGCATACCCTTGCTAGGAAAACCAAAACAAATTCAAAAGGAACTATCCCTCTGAATCGGCAAGGGATAGTTCTATTTTCTAAAGAATAGTAAAACTTCCAAGAGACTTACACCTCTGTGGCAATTAGGTAAACAGTGAAGACAATAGACCCAACAGAAACAACTTGCCCCATTGTTCTCTAGGAGACTCTAATCAACTACTCACTCCACCACCACTGCCACCATTTTAAAGAAGATATTCATTATTAGGGCAGTACTGCTTTTCAGTTTTGATATTTCTTGTTTGAGTTATTTGCTCAAATAAAATCTGGCCTTTAGAAAATTGGTTTGTAAATTTCTCAACTTTAAAATACCTTTGCTTTCTTTTAGGCAGGAAGGAGATAACCACAGTTTTCTCAGCTCATGTCAGGGAGACACTATGGTTTCTGGCTCAGATAGAAATAGAAATAACTTACTTTGCCCACATGTAGTATTAGCTACTCGGTAAATAATTATGACTTGACAATACTAGAAAAATAGATTTGTAATTTTGATTTTCAGCCCAAATTTATTATCAAAATTTCATAGATAATAAAATAAACAGAAGTTCAGAAAAGTCTTGAAGCCACTTCTGGTAAAATACCTACACATGTCTAGGCCTTGATCTCAGATTTACCTGGTTTATCAGTGAATACTCAGGAATGCACACTTGCACCTGTTCCACACAGGCAAGTTGCCAGAGTTACCAAATACAGTTAGAAGGGGGGAAAGGGCTATAGCAACTCGCTGAGACTGGCAATAGGAATCTTACTCGGGCTTGGCAGAAGGCCACACGTGTTTATTACACTTATTAGGGTCTTAGGGAATCAGGAATCTAAAATGACCATGGAGAGTTTGAGTGTTCTAATTTGTGTGATCGTTTTAGTACAAAATAAAGACAAAGTAGGCAAATAAATGACAAAACTCATATTCTTCAATGGAACTGTTACATTTTTCTAATAGTCATTGTCTTTTTGTGAGTCCAGATGCACTTAGAACCTTCCTATCAAGATTTTCACACAAACTATGGAGCTAATGTTAATATGACAATATTTCTAACTATATTCTGTGCATATCAAAACAACCTGATTATTACAGAATACATAAATGTCAGACTTCTAGATTTTAACATTGATATTCTCATTAACTGTTGGCTTCTTTTGGGTCAGGTTAGGATTGGAAGTAAATGAAGATGGGTTAGTAGAACTTAGAGCATACTTTTCTCTAGTTTTTGGCTGTAATATAAATATATTGCTGAAATGCTTGACATTTTCATAAGCTACCTATCGGAGTCAAATACCTTTTGTACAAAGCATTGTTCCTTCTTTAAAAATTGTTACCTTTACTAATATTATGCCAATGCACTTTGTACTGACTTATAGAAATGCTTTTCTTCTGTTCATCGAATTTCCATAGCCTGAAAATCTTAGGACCTGTGATCTCTCTCAGAATATTCTTGACCTAAAGGAAAAGGGACTTTTGCGTTCCCATCCAGCCCTGGCATTCCATCACCAACTTAGCATAATTGGAGACTCATGAACTTTTCCCACACAAAAGTTCCACAGAGCAGCAAAAGGATGGTTTTGCTTAGATTATTCCTATCAGAGGCCTTTTTTGTCTTTTCTTTGCAAGACACTTTCATTTTTGTCATTCAAACTTTTTTTTTACAGTAGGAAAAAATATAAATATTAAGTGATTGTTTTTTCAAAAACTACCACAATAAACCAGAAACAGAACTTGCATCTGACAGAAGCTTAGTTCCCTTTTCCTAGGTTGACCTTTGGAACTAGTAGATGGTGTTTTATCCAAAAACATGTGATAGGTGCCAGGGCATGGGGAAAACTGGCAGACAACTCACAGAAAGTAGTGGGGATCGATTTCAGAATGTATTATAACATGATACTATCTCTTTCACTAACTGTAATATATCATATTCTTTAACAAAAGATGCTTATAAGAACATCTTATGTGTATGGGTACATTTACACAAGTCTTTATTTATGATGGAAGATAATATCAACATAGCAGCTTCCAGTCATTCTAGTTCCTACTCAAAGTTTTTACAATAGTCCAGAGCTTTAGATTAACAAGCTGTGCAGTAATCTATAATATTTTTGCTCCTAAATAAGCATATCTAAAAATGAGGTAGATGTAATTCATATTTTTAAGGCTACATTAAGTGTAAAACTATAATACATTTACAGTCTTGAGCCTTAAACTTATTGCATAAAAGCTAAATTGCTTGCAGATCAAGTAAGTTATATTTGATTTTGCTCAATTCTCCACTGGAATCTACTCTGACTGTAAAAGTCTAAGGGAAAGAATTCTTTATAATTATTGACCCATCCCCACATAGATATATATATTTGGCATTTTTAAGCTTTATTTGATTATAGTCACATGGTATATATTTTACTTAATTTATGGTATATAAATAATTTATATATTCATATTAGGAAATGCAAATATGTTTCTATAAAAATGTTAGCTAGAGGGAAAAAAAACATCAAAACACCAATTAAAATATCCATAGCCCAGCAAAAAATTTAAAAATATGTTCATTACAGCCCATGTTATACTTCTAAAACCAAAACTAACATTTTACTCAAGACAGAAAATTTACCTTGAATAAAACTCTAAAAGATTATTAATAAATAAAATTCCTCTTACATTTCCATGCATTTCAAATTTTATAGAAAACATTAGGGTTTGGTGAAACTTTTCCTCTATTAGCTCTTATAATCAAGTCACAGTAGCTAACTTATTCTAATAAATGAAATACATCAGAAAGAGAAAACTACTTCATGAAGGATTTTCTTTATTGCAGGTGACTATATCTGGTCTTACCTCAGATTCCCCAGACACAGACTGTGAGATGAGGATTCATATGCAAGTAGTTATTGTAGAAGCACTTCCATGAAAAAACAGAAAGTGGAGCAAACAGGGCAAGAAGGGGAAGAAGCCAAATCAGTGTGAGCTTTCAAAATGTCCCAGTCTTAGCCTGTTCCCAAGGGGTGCTCTAGAGTATAAATTGTACCTTGGGGAATTGTCCCACAGGAAGAAAGGGAGTTGAATTTTCATACTTTTGCACTTGCATGCTAGGATGAAATAAACTCCCAGGCCCTTTGTCGGCAAAAGTATTTTCAGTAGCCAAAGGGTAATATCAAAAATAAAGATTGCGGGCTTCCCTCGTGGTGCAGTGGTTGAGAATCTGCCTGCCAATGCAGGGGACACGGGTTCGAGCCCTGGTCTGGGAAGATCCCACATGCCACGGAGCGGCTAGGCCCGTGAGCCACAACTACTGAGCCTGCACGTCTGGAGCCTGTGCTCCGCAACAAGAGAGGCCGCGACAGTGAGAGGCCCATGCACCACGATGAAGAGTGGCCCCCGCTAGCTGCAACTAGAGAAAGCCCACGCACAGAAACGAAGACACAACACAGCCAAAAATAAATAAATAAATTTATTTTTAATAAATAAATAAATAAATAAATAAAGATTGCAGTGCAGGACTTTAGAAGCAAATTTACATGAAAGCTGGATGTGGGGTTCAAAGAAACAGCAGGAGGGATGTAGGAGTACCTGGGCAGAGGGTCAATAGTAGCCACTGAACATTTTGTACAGGTGGTCCTATTTTCATCAAAGTTATACTCTTTCCAAAATTATACAGCCATGCATATTAATATATATATTTATTCCCAGAGTTTCTAGGAAAATATAAAAGAGAAAAATAGACAACATTTCAATAGAGTAATGATTATCAGAGTCAGATTTGATTTTCTCTAAGAGCTCCTTAAAAGAGTTGTCTGTACCAGTGACACTCTAAGTATGTGGCATATGGGCCCTTTCCAGTCCCTGAACTGTGAGTACCATTCTGTAAACAGATAAACTGTGATTGAAAGTAAGCATTTAGAAACAAGTCTAGCAACAATTTGTGGAATAATTTTCTATATCAGTAGAATCAAATAATAATGAAACTAGGGCTCATATTTTGTTTCTTTTCAGTCCTTTATTTCACTCTTGGAGTAATTTGTTTATTTTTATTGTATTTTATAGAAACATTTGTTCTGCAACAGACCAGAAAATAAAAAGCTTGTCCTTCAACACAGATAGTTTATAAGGAAATCTGAGGAGCACTCTTCTATGCCACCCACCTCTAATCTCTCTTTTCCTAATATTTCTTAAACTGATTTCAAGTATGCTTTTTACCTCCTGTATTAGTTTTCTAGGGCTGCTAGAACAAAGTACCAAAACAATGGGTGGCTCAAAACAACAGAGATTTGTTCTTTCACAGTTATTGAGACTAGACGTCTGATATTAAGGTGCCAGTAGGGCCATGCCCTCTCTCTAGGCTCTAGGGGAGAATCCTTACTTGTCTCTTTCAGCTTCTGGTAGCCCTAGGCATTACTTGGCATTATTTGGTTTGCACCAATCTCTGCCTCTGTCTTCACATAACCACCTTCTCTTTGTGTCTTCCTGCATCTTCTCCTCTTTTTATTGAATTTAAGGTCCACTCTAATCCAGTATGATTCCATCTTAAGCCTTAACTAATTATATTTGCAAAGACCCTATTTCCAAATAAGGTCATATTCTGAAATTCCAAGTGGACATGAATTTGGGAGAGCACGCTTCTTCCCCAACTCCCCACATTGCACTTATCTTCATTTACACAATAGCCTTTACATTGCTAAATCTAATGCTCAATTCTCAGTCCTCATCTTACTTGACCTGTATATACCATATGGTCATGGTTTCCTAAGACAGTTCTCTTTTAAATCTGTTGGACAACATGAGGATTATGCTTACTCTCAAAATGTCTTAGTTTGGATAACAAATTATATGGTCACACTAACTTTAAGCAGGATTGTATATATCTTATCACTCTCTTCTTGCATGTATTTTATCACCTTGACTTCTAGAATGATATGATATTTTGGTTTTACTTCTGCCTCACTTGTTTATCCTCCTCATCCTCTTTAATTAACTCTTCTTCTTTCTCTGAGCTTCTTGAAGTTAGTTTGCCTTAGTGTTTACTTATTGTTCTTCTTCTCTATGTACATACATTCTCTCTCTCTGTGTCTCTCTCCTTCTCTCTCTCTTTCAATCACATCATGATTTCAGAGTTAAATATCCCTATAGGCCCACAACTCCAAAATATGTATAGTCCGATTGATTCTGCTTGACTTCCTTGAACTACAGATTTATAAGGACAACTGATTACTCAATGTCCCCAGATGGCGACTAACAGAATACTCAATTATTTTAAAAACACTTAAAGCCTGACTATTCCACAAATTTAGTTGAAACTATGGCTTCCTCCATCTCAGTAGTGAAGAGTAATTTCTCTACAAAAAAGTGTGGTCAGATAGACCTTATTGATTTTATATTTGAATGAAGACTTGAAGAATGTGAGGAAGTTACAGCTAGAAAGTGTTCCAAACAAGACAGCAAATAGTTCTCAGGTCTACAGGGGAGAAACATACCCTGTGTGTGCCTGGAACAGCAAAGAGGTCAGTATGTCTGGAAAAGAATGCTATGAGAGTAGAGTAGCAAAGGGGAACAGATCATGTACAGTCTTTTAGTATCTTAGGGACTTTTGACTTTTACTCAGAGACACTGCAGTATTTTCAGAAGTTTCCCACCCCACCAGGGAGAAGAGGTTTACTTTTTATTAAAGTCGAACATATATTCAGATAATTAAAAAGTTATAATCATAGGAATAAAATTGCATATATTAAATATACCTGTATAATCAGCACCCATATCAAAAAAGAATATCATTACCACCATCCCATAACCTCTACTCAGGTCACATTCTTGTCATTAGTCTCACTCTATGTCCCTAAGACTAAAAAAAACCCTGATTTCTAAAATCATACATATGAGAAGAAATACAGACAAATATAATATAGATATATTATATCTACATATAATATAGGTAAATGAAATGCATAGTGTGCAATTTTGGATGTCTGACTTCTTTGACCCCGATTTATCCAAACTTCATAGAAAGATCTTCAAGAAGACCTCTCACTTTATAGATTTACATTTCTCTAATACTAATCCAATCACTAATTATTAGAGAAATGCAAATCAAAACTACAATGAGCTATCACCTTACACCAGTCAGAATGGCCATCATCAAAAAATCTACAAACAAGAAATGCTGGAGAGGGTGTGGAGAAAAGGGAACCCTCTTGCACTGTTGGTGGTAATGTAAATTGATACAGCCACTTTGGAGAACAGTATGGAGGTTCCTTAAAAAACTAAAAATAGAACTACCATATGACCCAGTAATCCCACTACTGGGCATATACTCTGAGAAAACGATAATTCAAAAAGAGTCATGTACCACACTGTTCACTGCAGCACTATTTACCATAGCCAGGACATGGAAGCAACCTAATTGTCTGTCAGCAGATGAATGGATAAAGAAGATGCAGTACCTATATACAATGGAATATTAGTCATAAAAAGAAATGAAATTGAGTTATTTGTAGTGAGATTTTGGGTTTCTTCTAAAACAATAGAATATTGAATCTTTGGTTAAGATGCTGAAATATTGGGCGTACATGACTGAAGTATTGCAGAGAAATAAAAACCAGTTCAGTTGTAGAATATTTTAATTGATAAGTTTAAATTTAATTGAAATTCATGAAAGAAGTGTTATGCATATAATTATCCCTAAGAATTAGAAATAGATATCCCTTGTGATTTTGTTAATTTTGATTAATGGATAATTTAAAAAGAGTATATTTTTGAGACCCTAGTTCTTTAATTTGTGTTGGGAACTGAAAGACTTATATTTCCTTATCATCAAGCCTCTATAGCAATGGATTTAAAAGCCAAAAGAAGTTTAAATTTCATTTTTCATTTATTCAACAAGCATTATTTAAACTTATGCTCTGCACAAGATGCTGTACTGGCAATGGTGGGCACAGCTTCTTCCTTCCCACAGGACGCATCTAGTGGGAATGATTGATAAATAAGTCACTATACAAATTGAAATTCAATATGCTGTAGAAGTGCAGAAGATGGAGCAATCAATCCTGACTTATGGGATAAGAAAGACTTTTGAATTGGATCTTAAAAGACGACTGGGCTCTCAAATAGGGGAAGTAGAGGGAAAGCATTCCAGATGGTGGTAAAACTACATACAAAGACAAGAAATAATTAAACATTTTCAGGGAAAGAAAAAAATAATATAATGTGACTCATATGAAATATGTAAAGGTATAGGAAGAACTTTGTGTCTATAGGAAATTTAGGCCGTAAAATGGAAGGCGATTAAACCTACCTATGGTTAGTTACTATTCTACTTATGATCACCTGTTCTCTGTCTGTCTTCTCCACTAGATTCTATCTTAATGAGGTGGGGGACAATTTTGAACTTTTTAAACATCTTATCACCAGAATTCAGCACAGAGCCCTGCATATACTAGGAAACTAATGAATATTTATTAAGTAAATGAGTTAATGTCATGCTAAGGCTTTTCATGGTTGCTCTACATTGCATATGATATATCCAACTGCACAGAAAGAAATAAACACTTTTGAAGAAAGAAGTGAAGTAACCCAAGCCATGCTTCAAAAATATCACATAGGGCTTACAAAATGGATTTTATAGGATTCAGGAGAAACTGGAGGTGGGAGACCAGTCAGAAGATATTGCAATATTTAATTGAGAAATTCTGAGTGGGTGAGTTGAAAATTGAGAAGACCATATGAATTAAAGTTTAAAATAGAAGTATAATCAATAGGATTGGGAATGTAATTAGATGTGAGGGATGAGGGGTTATAAGTCAAATAACTCCAAGAGTAACATTAACTGAGGATAGAAATAAAAGGAAATTGACAGACTCTTAACAATAAAAACAAATTTTACTTTTATAATATAGGTCTTTCCTAAGTACTTTCTCTTTCCATATTACACCCTTGTAATGCAAGATGGAGAGAATGGCATCTCACTAAATATTACCATGAACTTGATATCTCTTTATTTTATTGGTTCTTGAAGTATAATCTTTGGCTCTCCAGAGATTCCCCTCAGAAGTTATTAGAAATGCAAATTATCAGGTCTCAGCTCGGATATACTAAGTTAGAAACTCTGTGGGTGAGTTTTAATTTGTGTTTTAATAACCCCTACAGATGATTCTGCTATATGTTCAAGTCTGAAAATCACCACTTCATATCATTGTACTTACCTCTCTCCTGAAATTTTGGAATGATTTCAGAGAATGGCTTATCTAGAGACCTCAGGTTCTTTAACATCTATGTGCTTAAGAATCATTTGGGTGATTTTAAAAATTGTATGATGTTGGACACTAAATTCAGCAAATCTGATTTGCAATAAAACATTGGAATAAAACATTGGAATCTGCTAGTAATTCTGATAAATATGATATCATAAGTTTTTAGCTTGATTATTTTAACCTTTTTTAATTTAGAATAATGTCATATATAAAAACATGTGGAATTGTTATACCTTTGTTTTATATTGTTAATGACTCTCTTAGTTCCTAAAATTACTTTTTTTTTTTTTTTTTTTTTTTGCGATGAACATTTTCCTACCATTTATTATCACTGCTACACAACACTTTGGCTGTTGTTGATGTTAATATTTGAAGGCTATTATTTTTCAGATCTTTTACTTCAATTTTTCACTAACATTATAGTTTAGGTGTATTTTAGATGACAAAATTTAGCATATTTTGCTTTCCTAAATGAGAGTCTGTTCTCTAACTTGTGACTATAAGCCATTTATATTTATTAAGGTTAGTAATACATTTGTACTTATTTTGAATGCTGTTTTACTTTTTATTTACTGTGCTTTTAATTTTCTTCCTCTTCAAATTTCAAATGGATTAGTCATGTTTCTTTTTGTTCCCAATGGCTTTTAGTTACCCTTAGTTTTAAAGCACTTTACTGGGTTATAATTGACATACATTATACATTCTTTTCACAAAATTTGCTTTTAGTTTATTGTAAGTATATAAAATGTCAGTGCTGTTGCCTGCATTTTTGTATAGCTATTTTCTTTTTTTAATGTTTTTTTTTATTGTCCTAAAAGTCACATAATATAAAACGTACTACTTTAACCATATTTAACTGTACAGTTCAGTGGCACTAACTACATTCACATGTTGTGCAGTTCTCACCATCATCCATCTCCTGAACTTTTCACCTTCCCAAACTGAAACTCTGTCCCCATTAAACACTAATTCCCCATTCCCCCTCCCCACTGCCCCACACCCCGGCCCCTGACGTCTACTAATGTACTTTCTGACTCTATGAATTTGACTATTATAGGTATCTCATATAAGGGGAATCAAACAGTATTTGTCTGAACCTACTATATACTGGAATGCATTTTTAAGGTTAACTTAACATATGTCCTACAAACATTGTACTTTCTTTTTTTCCCCTGTACTATACAGTAGGTTCTCATCAGTTATTTGTTTTATACATAATAGTGTATATATGTCAATCCCAATCTCCCAATTTATTCCACCACCCTTCCCCCCCACTTGTTTTCCATACATTTGTTCTCTATGTCTATGTTTCTATTTCTGCTTTGCAAATAGGTTTATCTGTACTATTTTTCTAGATTCCACATATATGCATTAATATATGATATTTGCTTTTCTCTTTCTGACTTACTTCACTCTGTATGACAGTCTCTAGGTCCATCCATGTCTCTGCAAATGGCACAATTTCGTTCCTTTTTATGGCTGAGTAATATTCCATTGTATATATATATATATATATACCACATCTTCTTTATCCATTCCTCTGTTGGTGGACATTTAGGTTGCTTCCATGTCCTGGCTATTGTAGTGTTGCAATGAAAATTGGGGTGCATATATCTTTTGGAATATGGGTTTCTCCAGGTATATTTTTAAATGTAATTTGATACATTTGACATATGCCCAGGAAATAATTACAAAAATAAAAATAACAAGCACATTTATCACACTCAAAAGTTTTCTCATGGCCCTTGATGGCTCTTCCATCCATATCTTCTTGCTCTACTCCATACACAGAAAACCACAGATCTGTTTTAAATCACTATAGATTTGTGCAGATTTTATGGAATTTTAGAAATATGGAATTATACAGAACATTCTTTTTTTTCTGTTTTGCTTCTGAATTATTTCATTCACCATAGTTATTTTGAGATTCATACATGTTATTGCATTTATCAACAGTTAACTTCTTTTTAATTTTTTTTCTGAGGAGCACCCCATTGTATGTATTTATGGCAATTTAATTTTTCATTCATGTTGACATTTGGATTACTTCCATTTTTGTCTATTACAAATAAAGCTGCTATGAGTATTTTTGTACAAATGTTTGTTTCTTGCTAAAAAACAGGAGTGGAATGGATAGATCCTATGACAAATGCATGTTTAACTTTTCAAGTAACTGCCAAAATGTTTTATAAGCTCGTTGTACCAATTTACCTTACTAGCAGCATGAGAGTTCCAGTTGCTCCATGTCCTTGCAATTCTTTTAAATTTTAATCATTCTAATAGTTGTTTAGTGGTACCTCAGTGTGGTTTTAATAGTGTATTAGTTTCTGTAATGACTACTGATGCTTTTTTTTTCTTTATGTAGATCCGATTTCTGACCCATATAGTTTTTCTTTTCTCTAAAGAACTTCTTTTAACATTTCTAGCAAGGCAGGTCTACTGGCAACAGATTCTCTTAGTTTTTTTTGTAAGAGAAAGTCTTTATTTCTCCCTTTGATTTTGAAGGATAGTTTCACAAGGCACAGAATTCTAGGTTGGTGGGTTTTTTGGGTTTTTTTCTTTCATTTTTTTTCTCTCAACAAATTGAATTTTTCAATCCTCTCTGTTCTTACTTGCATGATTTCTGAGAAGTCAGATGCAATTCTTAATTTTGGGTTTTATTCCTCTGGCTTCTTTCAGGATTTTTTTCTCTGATTTTCTGTAGTTTGAAAATGATATGCTCAGGTTTACCTTTTATGGGCTTATATTGCTCGGTAGTCTCTGAGGTTCCAGGATCTGTTATTTGGTGTCTAAAATTAATTTTGGGGAAATTCTTACTAATTATTCTTTCAAATGTTTCTTCTGTTCTTTTCTCTTTTTATTCTCCTTCTAGTGTTCTCATTATATTGTATATATTACACCTTTTTAGTTGTCTGACAGTCCTTGGATTTCTTTTTTATTTCCCACCTTTTTTTTTTCTCTTTGCTTTTCAGTTTTGAAGATTTCTATTGAAATTTCCTCAAGCTCAGAGCCTTTCTTCAACTCTGTCCAGTCTGCTAATAAGTCCATGAAGGATATTCTTTTTTTTTTTTTAACATCTTTATTGGAGTATAATTGCTTTATAATGTTGTGTTAGTTGCTGCTGTATAACAAAGTGAATCAGCTATATGTATACATATATCCCCATATACCCTCCCTCTTGCATCTCCCTCCCATCCTCCCTGTCCCACTCCTCTAGGTGGACAAAAAGCACCAAGCTGATCTCCCTGTGCTATGCGGCTGCTTCCCACTAGCTATCTATTTTACATTTGGTAGTGTATATATGTCAATGCCACTCTCTCACTTCTTCCCAGCTTACGCTTCCCCCTCTCTGTGTCCTCAAATCCATTCTTTACGTCTGTGTCTTTATTCCTGTCCTGCCCCTAGGTTCATCAGAACCTTTTTTTTTTTTTTTTTTTTTAGATTCCATGTATATGTGTTAGCATACAGTATTTGTTTTTCTCTTTCTGACTTACTTCACTCTGTGTGACAGACTCTAGGTCCATTCACCTCACTACAAATAACTCAATTTCATTTCTTTTTATGGCTAAGAAATATTCCATTGTATATATGTGTCACATCTTCTTTATCCATTCATCTGTCAATGGACAACTAGGTTGCTTCCATGTCCTGGCTATTGTAAATATAGCTGCAGTGAACATTGTGGTACCTGACTTTTCTGAATTATGGTTTTCTCAGGGTATATACCCAGTAGTAGGATTGCTGGCTAGTATGGTAGTTCTATTTTTAGTTTTTTAAGGAACCGCCATACTGTTCTCCTTAGTGGCTGTATCAATTTACATTCCCACCAACAGTGCAAGAGTGTTTCCTTTTCTCCACAACCTCTCCAGCGTTTATTGTTTGTAGATTTTTTGATGATGGCTATTCTGAGTGGTGTAAGGTGATACCTCATTGTAGTTTTGATTTGCATTTCTCTAATGATTACTAATATTGAGCATCCTTTCATGTGTTTGTTGGCAATCTGTATATCTTCTTTGGAGAAATGTCTATTTAGGTCTTCTGCCCATTTTTGGATTGGGTTGTTTGTTTTTTTTCATATTGAGCTGCATGAGCTACTTGTATATTTTGGAGGTTAATCCTTTGTCAGTTGCTTCATCTGCAAATATTTTCTCCCATTCTGAGGGTGTTGTTGTTTATAGTTTCCTTTGCTGTGCAAAAGCTTTTAACTTTCATTGGGTCCTGTTTGTTTATTTTTGTTTTTATTTCCATTTCTCTAGGAAGTGGGTCAAAAAGGATCTTGCTGTGATTTATGTCATAGAGTATTCTGCCTATGTTTTCCTCTAAGAGTTTGATAGTGTCTGGCCTTACACTTAGGTCTTTAATCCATTTTGAGTTTATTTTTGTGTATGGTGTCAGGATGTGTTCTAATTTCATACTTTTACATGTAGCTGTCCAGTTTTCCCAGCACCACTTATTGAAGAAGCTGTCTTCCATGAAGGGTATTCTTCATTTCTGTTAGTGTTTTTGATTTCTAGCATTTATATTTGGTTCCTTCTTGTGATTTCCATCTCTCTGCTTGTTTTCCATCTGTTTCTGCATACTGTCTACTTTATCCATTCGAACCCTTAGCATATTAATCATAATCGTTTTAAATTCCTGATCTGATAATTCTAACAACACTTCCATGTCTGGTTCAGATGATTTCTCTGTGTCTCAAATTGTTTTTTTGTTTCTTTGTTTGTTTGTTTTGCCTTTTGGCATGCCTGGTAAATTTTGTTGATAGTCAGACATGATGTACTGGCTGAAAGGAACTGCTGTAGTAGGTCTTTAGTAATCTTGTGAGTAGTAGGTGCAGGAGAATTGTTCTACAGTTCTATCTTTGGGTCTTAGTCTTCTGGTTAGCCTGTGCCTCTGGACTTGATCTACACAAGTGTTTCTCAGTTTTTTTCTCCCCCCTGATGTGGGACAGAATTGATAGAGTGGACTTTAGTTTGCTATTTTTCTTCTCCCACATGAAAGACTAGATTCAGCTGGAGTCATTTCTCTTCCCTTATGTCAGTTAGGCTCTGATGATACTCCAACTGGTTATTACAACTACAGTGACAGTATGGTTAACTAGTTTCACTTAAGGTCAGGCCTTGTTAAGAAGATCAGTGCTCTGGTGGATCTTAAAATTGTTAGTTTTCCTCTCTCCATCCTGGAAGCACAAGGGGATTTTTCTCTATTTACTGTGGCACCTGGTCAAGCTCCTGGAGGTAAATCTCACAATACTGTGAGATTCCACCTATGACCTAGTTCTTCTGGAGTTTTTTATTTTAATTCTCAGACTTGTCCACACTGAGCCGCCAGTTATTTGTCAATTACACTTCATATTATTCTACTCCTGCACCTGGTCCTGAGACCGTTTCTGCTCATGAGTTTACTCCTGCAAGTTGTAACTCGCTTTTTATTCTGTCAGTCTAACTAAACACTTTTCAGGTTTGTTCACATTATTTTGTTAGATTTATACTTAAGTATTCAACTTTTTGTACTACTATACTTTTTTAGACTTCAAATTTCATTGTTCATTTCTAGTATATAAGAAAGTAATCAAGCAATTTTTGTATATCAAATTTGTGTCCTTTGATTTTGTTATACTTGCATATTAATTCTAAGAGATTTTTTTAAATTATAAATTTGTTAGTTTTCTATATAGACAATTAAGTCATCTGTGAATAACAACAGTTTTATTTCTTTCTTGTATGAAAAAAAATGAAAATGGAGAGCTAAGAAAATTCCCTAAAATGAAGCTGAGAGGCCATTGAGGAAATGTGACTTATACATATCTCAGCCTGGATGGAATCTGATATTTTGACCACATTTTGTCCTAACAAAGACATCCAGAACATCTGCTAGAAATGCAAAATACTTATTGGCCCCTTTCCCTGAAATAACTCATGAAAGCTTATCTACTTATCAGACACCTACCCTAAAGCAAACTGAGATTCCTTAAGGACAGATACTTCCTGACTTCCATCAAAGGTAATTACAGTTTTCACTGGGCAATGTTAACGACCTCTTTTTTTTTTTTTTTTTTTTTTTGTCTTTATAAACCCCTCTCTCTTTCTCTTCCTTGGAGCATGTTTCATTCTACCCAAACCTGTGTCTCCAGAATTGAAATTCTTAAGACCCCAAATAAAAATCTTTGTTTTCTGTAGCCTTGATACTAATTATTCTTTGACATTACGTGGTGTCAGAAGTGAGATTCAGGGCTTCTCTGGTGGAGCAGTCGTTAAGAATCTGCCTACCAATACAGGGGACACAGGTTTGATACCTGGCCTGGGAAGATCTCACATGCCACGGAGCAACTAAGCCTGTGTGCCACAACTACTGAGCCTGTGCTCTAGAGCCTGTGTTCTGCAACAAGAGAAGCCATGACAATGAGAAACCCATGCACCACAACGAAGAGTAGCCCCTGCTTGCCTTAGCTAGAGGAAGCCCATGCACAACAATGAAGACCCAACACAGCCAAAAATAAAAACAAACAAATTAACTAATTTTTAAAAAAGTGGGATCCAAAGTGAGTCACTTCTACCTCAGCAATGCTGCAAATGTAAGGCACATATAGGAGTCCCTTGTACTCCATTGCCTCCTCTGCAGCCTTGGGTCATGGAAGTAAGTCCTTTTGGTCCTGAACTCCCCACTTTCTTCAAAGTTCTGAGACTTTATTTGGGTGTCCTTTGTTACTGGCTTTATCTGGGAAGAAAATATTTCACTTGGGAAGGAAATCTTTCATCTGAGAAGGGAGTACTTTATCTTGGTGAGTACTCAGTACTTATGGGGAGTCTCGTTTCTAAGTGCACTGTCAATAGGCAGCTGCCATCCAGAACTCTGACTTAGTTTGAGACTTACAAGCCCTCCTCTTGTAAATTTCTGTTGCACCCTCAACTTGAAAATCTGTTGGTCTGCTTGGGGCTCATTTGAGACTCCTAAATTAGTCTATTTGCACACTCAAGTGGAACAAAAAATATGCTATAGATCAAGATAACAAAAACAATAACCACATTTGATTGGTATTATGAGGCCTCCAAATGTAACAATGAACCCACTATTTCTTCCCTCAGATAAACTAAATAACATTTATCTCAAAGGATTTCCAAATTGGAAAAATCCTCTGAACCTCTGAAAGCTCCCTCCCTTTGGTTCCCTTTACTCCTTCCTGTTCCTCTGAATAGCCACCACAATGTTCTTCTCCTTGCTCTCCATCTCTCTCTGAACTTCCTATTTATAGCCGCAAGATTAATCATACACAGAAGGCTAGCCACACTTCCCCTTCTGCAATGATATCCCCTTTTAATATTTAAGTATTTATTTATTCTAATATACACTTGTCCTTCAGTCCCCCTTGGATACCAAACTCTATGCATACTCAAGTCCCTTATATAAAATGGCACAGTGTTTACATATAACCTATGCAAATCATCCTTATACTTTAAACCGTCTCTAGATTACTTATGATACTTAATACAATATAAATGCTACCTAAATAGTTGTAAATACAATGTAAGTATTATGCAAATATTTGCCAGCATGCAGCAAATTCATGTTTTGCTACTTGAAACTTTCTAGAATTGTATTTTTCCAAATATTTTTGACCTGCAGTTGGTTAAATCCATGGATGTGGAACCTGTGGATATGGAGGGCTGAGTGTATATATATATATATTGCCCTATTTCTCTCTCTCTCTCTCTGTCTCTCTGTCTCTCTCTCTGTCTCTCTCTGTCTCTCTCGCTCTCTCTCTCTCTCTCTCTCTATATATATATATATACACATACACATATATATGCCTGAGAAGCCCTTCTTTTGTAAATTTCTGTTACACCTTCAAGAACTTGAAAATCTGTTGGCCTGCTTGGGAGTCATTTGAGACTCTTAAACTAGTCTATTTGTACACTCAATTAGAGATAGATAGATAGATAGATATAGATATCCACACTCCTTATGGAAAATAATAGCTTGAAGCAATTTTCTCTATAATATCTATTAAGAGGATAAACTTACATTTTAAATGTGAAAAGTGTGTGTTTGTGTGTGTGTGTGTGTGTAACAGAAATACCCCCTCCTTCTTGTGTCTGGAAGCACAGGAAAAAATGGAACTTGGCTTATTTGGTAATAGGATCATTAAATTGACATGTATTCTTGTGGTTAACTAGCAATATTCTACCACCACAGGGGCATCTCACTTAAGTGAAAAAAAACCTAGAATAAAGGTCTAAATAGGTTTTTCCTTCCTACTACTCTTGGATACTGGCACAATATCCATTCACAATTTATTTTCCCATGTAACCAACCTAGGTTTCATTTAGGGTACCCCTATCATTTCTGTCTCTAAAATATAAAAGAACTTATCTGCCTCATTATTTCTAGGAAAAAAAATATTGCCCAGAGGAGGATTATGTTTGGAGGACTATACATATATCCCTTAACACTAAAGACTAATTGCATTACCAATTACTAATTGCATTACTGGTCAATAGATTTTTATTTATTTCAGGAGGCCCCTAGCAAATGAAACTTTTAAGAGGCTTTTAAACTCATCTTAGTTTCCTAATATATATATTAGTTTATATTAGTTTCCTAATATATATATATATATATATATATATATATATATATATTTTTTTTTTTTTTTTTTTTTTTTTTTTTTTACTCCTTAAGGCTTTTAATCTCCTAAATGTGAAGTAGGTAACTTATAGCTACTTTTCTGACCAGATAGAAAATCAGAGACTTAAATCTTCAAATAGGAATTCTACACGTGAGGCTTGAGCCAAGTTGAAATTTAAATATACCTGACCACTTCATATCAAAGTGAGATGGTTTTTAAGAGAATACCTATTTTCCATTTAAAGATAAATATAAGTCAAATTTGGACCAAAATATTGTGAGAAAATTGGATTAAAATTTCAGAATTGTATCATTTTTTCACATATTGATCACTTGGTTCCATTTGACCCACAAGAAAGAGGGTGCAAGTCACAGCCAAAGGAGGATTTCTGTGGATAAAAACATTTTCTTGGCCACAAAAGGAAGAGGAGAAAATTATTTTCCATTATCTGCAGAACATAGTACTGCTTCAATACACATTAGTGTATTTTGTGATATCCCTCTAGGGCAGAGGTTCTCAACTCTATAAAAGCAACATCTCCTTTATATAACAAATACTTAGGAAAATTATGTTTGATATCCTTAAATAAAATCCACCTTTGCAAATCAATATAACTTCTTAATTGTAACATAAAAAAGTAGAAGAAATATACTTTATAATACATTAACACACATTTAAGTATGTAATACTCAGTTACTACTATACTAGTTCACATAATAAAATATTCTGATTCTTAAACTTATGTATAGGATCACTGTGAATATAACCGTTTGTATTCCTATTTAACACAGACTTAGGTTCTAGATTCAGGTAATCATACTAGGTATTTCATTTACATGACTGCCCATAGGAACATTTAAAATACATACAGTATACAAGACAATTATTCATTATTATGTTTGTCCCTTGCATTGTAGGATATCTAACATTCCTGGCACCTGCCCACTATATGCAAATTATACCTCCTAACATTGTGGTAATAGAAATGTCTCCACCAAAGTTTAAAACAATGTGCCCTTTACAGTTTGCATGTACAAGGACATCTTGAGGGACATCAGTGTTACCACAGTGGGAACAGGCAACCAGCGTGCTTTACGACTAGTGAATATCAACTGGAGTGGATGGAGGAGAGGAACAAGAGAGACGTGAGCTCTTGAGAGACAATTAGAAGGACTTTCAGAACACTGAGGCAAAATGTTGATGTGAACTTCAGGTGGCCTCAAGAGTAGTTATTCTGATTTTATCCAAACCCATTGGCTGGTAAGGCTAGATACTCTACTATTACATTTGCATAGACAATTATTCATTATTTATATATTGTCTACTTTGAAGAAGGATTTGTGTATTCATGCTAACACATGTATGATTTCAAAGACATAAATGCATAGACCTACAATTTAATTTTATTCAACCAACTTCTACTGAGATCTTGTTTTTCATCAGTTCATGGTATATAAATGAAAACAAACAAACAAAAAAAAAACCCTGTGTCAGGGAGGAAGAAATTTTCTTCTGTCCTAATTTCTTCTGACTGGTCTAATGACATGAGACAGATTAACAGAAGAAAATCAAACAAAAGTTTAATAACATGTATACATGGGAGAGACTTAGGAAACCAAGTAACTTCCTAACCAAAAATGACCAAAAGCCCTCAACTTAAATATGATCTTATGCTAAAAACAAAAGATGTTGGGGGTAGCTGTTTGGGACTTTAAAGGAGAGGAAAGCTATTCACATAAAGGTGGAGAAGCAAATTAATATTTGCTGGGCTATGCAGAGACCATAAGACACAGGGTGGATTCAGATTTCCAGGACCTGCCTAGAGTTTTCCCCACCACACCCAGCCCATATTCTTTGCAGCTCTCTAGTGATAGCTCTATTCTGGAAACAGGTGCTTTATCTAAATTCTTTAGGTAGCTAACTAGAAGGTAGAAAGAAAAACTTTCTGAATCTTCTGTTTCTTAAAAATAATCACTCTAAATTGATCCCCATGCCAGAGAGACATACTTTGGGGTGGCAAATTTTGCTCACCTACAATGGGAAACCTCATATATTACACAGTGTACCCTACGATTGATTGGGAAAACCTAGAGATTTTCTTTGATTTTTATCTTTCACTTTCATTTCCAAATAATTCCCATGTCTTGTTAATTACTCCTGAACATTAGCTTTTAACTCTTCCCTTTGTCACATTTATTTTAATTAATCTCTATGTCACCAATTTGTATGATACCTTTATCTTCCAACTGCACAGTCCCCTAAAATGTGTAGTCTCTTGTGGCCCAGATAGAGCCAATTTATCTATTAAGCCCACTAAGCACAATACTTAAGGTCCATATACTTTTAGGGCCCCATGAAGTGTTTTAATTTCTTTTAAAATCAGAAGTAAAAAATGAACTATTAATTCAAAGAGACCAAGAGGAAAAAAGTGCCAGGGGCCCTTGAAAGTCATGATGTACCCCGGAGCCATACATATTTTGCCCTGCAGCAAGGCAATCTTGGAGCAAAGCTTTATTTGAGGCATTTTCCTCCTTCAAATCCTTCCATGGAAATGTGCCTTATACTGAGCAAGAGTGAACTCTTTAGCCTCTAAATAACCTTCCTAAATCTTTCATGAAACTGTCATTCAAAATTTGCTAACATTACATACCATTTTTCCTTTCACAGTTTCTGTGCCTTAACTATACCAATTGGTTTTCTCAGTGCCTGTCCTGAAGTTTTCTTCCCCTCTCTTTCTAGTCCCCAGCCAGAATTGCTCTTTTAACCTTGCCCTATATATCAGTGTAAAGCAATGTGACTATAGTTAATCATAGTGTGTTTTATACTTGAAATTTGCTAAGAGGGTAAATCTTAACTCCTATCACCACAAAAATTAAAAAAAAAAAAGGTAACTATTTGGGGTCATTGAGTTTAGTTAGCTTGATTGTGATGAATATTTCACAATGTATACATATATCAAATCATCAAGTTGAACATCTTAAATATACACAATTTTTAATTGTCAACTATACTTCAATAAAGCCTGGGGAAAATCAAAATTTGACAACCTTAAGACCAATATATTTTGAGTATTCCTTCAACCTTTTTTTTTTTTTAACAACGGCATGAGAAATGGATTTTCTATGAACAAAATCATGTATTTCTTTGTGTTCAATATAAGGCTTTATTACATATATAAAGACAATACATTTTACTATCACCTAAAAAAAATGTTGTAAATATTAGTGGTCCTGTATAAAAAGGAAAATAACTCAACTGTTCCTTCTCACTTTAATATGACCTAGACACATGTGATAAAGGGAATATCCTGACTATACCTGCCTCTAGGCATGGTGAATTCTGGCCTGATATAAGAAACCATTTTTCATTAAAACATTGTGAAAAAAATATGATTTTGCAAACTATTTATTTACCTTTCATGTTTTCTACACATGTTGATTTATTGTTAAATCAATTAAATTACTCCCCTCCCCTTTCACTTATACAATGCATTGCTAAAAGGTAAGATTTATCTGAGGTTGATGAACAAAAAAGTCACCATAGATTTTAAGGAATGGTCCCACTTGATACATTATACTAAAATATTTTCAGGTTGGTTTAAATAGTCACTGGAGTTGAATATCATTTCTGCTTACTGCATTATTTCTATCTCAATAATCTTTATGGTTGCCATACCAGGACTGCATAGATGTCGTATGCAAAATAATTCATTAATGAGAAAATCTTTTTTTTTTTAATTTATGAAGATACTGTTTCAAAGTACTTCCTCAGAAGGAGGCTTTAAAAACCACCTTGGAAACGTTCAATGTCATTTCATCTATTACTGGAATTCTAATAAAATAAATATTAATTTATGGCTCAACTTGCTACATTTAAATTTAGAAAAGATAGTATTCAAACTAGGAAGAGCAAACAGTAAAACAGAATAACACAGCAATAATAAAACTATAATGATTTACAACTCTGCATGCTTAAAACTGGAAATATGTATAGTGCAGAATGTGGCTTGATTTTCAAAAGTCAAGGGGATTTTGGACAAACAGAATTAAACTAAAGTAGATGAATTTGTATTATTCTTATTGCACTTTAAGTTCAATATATGGGGAAGAATGTTGAAATTATCTTGTCTGTCAGGGCCTCAGTGTAACAAAATTTTTCCCTTTTTCCATTGTTACTATCTAGATGGTATTGGTTTCAAGTAATGAAGATTAAGCTAAGCAAGCAAAAGGAGGACTTTTATTTTAAGAATGGTTATTTCCTGGAATCCAAGGGGTGGGTAGCAACACAGAAATCTTCAGGATATCATTTATCAATTCTATTTTCGTCCAAGAATCTACCATTTCTGTTGCCTTTCTTATAACTCTGAAGACTGTCTTTCTTACTATTTGATCTAAACTGTGAAATATTACTGTCTCATGAAAGCTGAATTTATAGTTCTTTTCACATGCAAACAACCAGGAGTTTTAAAAATGCATGTCTAAATGCCTGGGAGAGAGAATCTTGTTGGTCTAGCTTGGATTTGTATCTGTTTCCTTGTATATTCTATGGGCACTGGATAACATAGTAGGATTCTGGTTGACAAGAGTCTATCCTTTTGGTTCAAGAATTCATTAAAAGGGTTTAACAAAAATTGGTCAAACTCCTCCCTCCTTTCCCTCAAGAGTAGAATCTTCAGGAGAAACCCAGTGTATTCAGTAACTATCACCTACATCCCAGGCACATAGAGTAACACACTGCTCCTTCTCCAAAAAAGATAATTTATTTCCCATCTAAAAGATGTATGCTTTTCTTGCAAAGCTCTTTAAATCCTACATAATCATCGTTAAACATATAATATAGTTAAACACCTAACTGAAGAATGTCTGCTATAAATTTAATGGGGAATTGGGAAGAGAAGAGGATATGGGGAAAACATGAGTGCTCAAAAGGGCCTGCAAGGAGGAGAGCCCAACTGAGCTCCAGCTAATTATTGCTCTGCAGGAATGCAGACTGTGTCACCAGATCTTCCGATTATTCTGGGGGTCCTTGAAATCCAGATCCTTGAGTGAAATTTTCCTATTTGAAGATTTGAGGGACTTGTTTAATTAAAAATTAATAGGTGAGCCATTATATGTTTGGGGGCTGAATGTAGCTCATTAGCCATTCATTTGTGAACTATAATATACATGCTTAAATGCTTATACATGATTAAATTTGATTCCTTTGGTAACACTGTTTATCCCCCCAGACAATGTTGACCAAGCCCTCCTGGAATGTTCAAGCTTTAAAGACGGTAAACTTTCAAGATGTGACTAAAAGTCTTAGCAGCTTTCAAATGAAGTAAATTTATCTACCAAGGTAAGCTTATCTCCTGCATTAACATGCTTTTCTAAGATTTACCTGGCCACTTTGAGCAATACAACATAGGTTAATGTATTGATTATAGGCCAACCAATACAAATCCATTGCTCATCATAATGTTTAGAGAGATGAGGCTGTGATAGAAGAAAACAAATCTTGCTAAGCAATATAATTGGAAGAGAGTTGTTGCTGAAACAGCAAATTGGCACTTAGGCCATTGGAGAATGAATAGTTTTGTGACTGTTCCAATAGATGTCAGCCAATTGCTACCTGAGCTCTTCTGACAAAACTAAAATAGCCTGCCAAAGCTGTCTGTTTCACCTACAAACTAGAACAATGCTATTTCAGACTGAGAAATCATCCACCTATTACATAATAGTTAGGCAATATATCTGCTTTGGGGATTGGAGAACAGTTGATATTTTAAAGGGTGGTAAACTTAGGATATTGCTGAATAAAACAATTTGAGTAACTTCTTTGGAAGATTCCTGCTCTTGCATAGCCAAGAGGCTGACATATTGTACAAAGCTTCTATTTTAAATATCATCTCTGAGCACATTAGCACTTAACTCTTGAATAACATAACTCTTGAAAAAAATTTCCTATTGGGATTGCATCTTGTAATTCCCAGGTAATAACTCTCTTTGTTCTTTATGGTAAGGGAAATGACATTTCTAATGAATATACTTGGATCATGTCTTGTAGGATCTGACTCCCAAATTTCTGGCACTTCACTTAGGCCTCAACACAATTCAATTGTGTTAGGTGGTTCTAGGGAGAAGCTTTATTTGGGGAATCACTAATTTTTTTTTTTTCAGTGTCATTTTTCTGGCTTTGAGATTAAGAAATATCTATCACAAAGAAATCACAGTGAGACATGTAAATACCAGTTATGTCTCATTATCAGTTACCTCAACTCCAGACATCTTGGCCTGGCTGTCAAGTTTCCTGTATTTTTTCCCACCCTTATCATCTGACTCAGTTTCTCAGTCCTTCCACCCCATTGTCTCATATTTTTATGCTTACAATATCTTCTTGCCTTAGCCCAATTCAATTTCAATGTGACAAATATTTTGAATGGACATTCAGTAAAATTTGAATATATCTTACTCTTTGCTAATTAACTGCATGTCTTTTATTCAAAAACTCACTCAAGTCTCATTTCTTTCATGAAATTTCCTTACTTGGAGCTTAATTACTTTCTAAGTATTGGCTCTGTAATTCTCTCCCTACTGCTTCAGACTCCGACTGAGTCTGAAATTTTCTTCCCCTTTTCTATTATCTTATTCTACTTAGGCTATAAGGCCTCAACTAATGTCTATGTCCTCCACTCAATATTCTCTGATTCTACTTCTGTTGATTTCTTTCCTCTGATATCCTCTTATATTTTTATTAAGATACCTATTTACTCAATGGCTATATCTGTATATTTCTATTTCCTTGAGAATAGGTATAGCTCACAGCCTTCAAACCCCAAAAAAGGCAAAAAGAAGGTACACAAAACATACTAATAATTGATGAAGAAGAGTAATAAAGAAAAGAGAGAAAAAATGGTAAGAGAAGAGACCCAATCTGTGGAGACCTCAGAAATAAAAATCACCATATCAGCTACAACCTTCTTTGAATCTCAGTATTAGTTCTGTCACTTCAAACTTATATATAAGAGAAAATGAAAATGCTATTATGTGATTATTAGACAAAGTCTAAGTTAAATGTGCATTGACATGTTCAGATTCACTAAGATCTTAAATTCCAAATCAATTTGACATTTTCACTATTGCATGTTTCTAATATAAGTAATTTTGTAGATTAATTCTTGCTATTTTGTGTAGGTGGACTGCATTTTAGGGCATCGTTTGCAATATTTGAATGGGATGTGAAATGGGAGTTATGATACTGTTTTCTGGGTTGAGAAAATTAATATTTGTATTTAATTTAGCTTCTGCCACTAAGGAGCTCTGAGAATATAAACACTTTTTAAAATTTAAGTTTATTACACCTATATTCATCTCATTTCATGAGAATGTTACAGGTCAGCAATTACATTTCAGTTACAGCTTCCTTGTATCATTATGTTGTTTTTCAATAATCAATCATTATATTTTAAAATGGATGTATAAGTATTTTTCATTTGAGGAAGTAAAGAAATATTTTCAGTGTGTGGGATAAAAACTTAATTAGTTAAGCTGACATTTATTAAGTTCTTGGCCTGATCGAACATAATAGTTGTCATTTTTACAAAAGGAGAAAAAAATTGGCTATGTTTGAAACTGCCCAGAGAGTGGAATTATTAATATTCTTTTCTCTTAGTTTGCTTTTAAACATTGTTTTGCTCAAAAAGCTGAAAAAGGCAAATGTTCTGATTATAGGTTTGTAGAGTGTTGATAATTGTGTGCTTCATACAGTAATGGAACTTTGTTCCTGTGTGGCTTTTTCTTTAGGTTAGAGCCTCACAGTTTCCTACCGAGAAAATACAGTCCTTCACATATTATTGCTTGCAGTATGTCTGAAGAGCATACCAAAGTTCCGTATTCTGTGTTTTCAATATTATATGAAATAAAACTGCGTCCTGGGTTATACATTTCTACAAATTGGTGAATCTGTTAAGTCCATTTTTCAGGCTACATTTATCATCTTTTACTAGCTTCACTTTTACTGCTGAAACATTACATAAAGAAATACATTTATCGCATTCTATAGTGAGGATCTAAGGGGACTGATTATAGGCAGTTGCTCCCAAATATTAAATAAAGCTATTCTCTTACCTTTAAACTAGAATAAATCCAAAAAATACATAAAATTATGTATCTATCTGGAACTGGGGAAAGGGTCAGATTATTTCAACATCAAAGTATAAAAGAGCAGGACCCAGAAATCCAGTTCCAGAAATGTCTTATTGCATAACAAAATGCCCCCTAAACTTAGTAACTTAAAGCAATAACATTTTCTCTTCTCAGGAATAAGGGGAGCCTTGGTCTAGACTGCTTATTTCTAATCCATTTGGCATCAGGTGGGGTGGCTTGAAAGTTAGAAGCTAGAATCAGTGTCTGGTGCTTGGGGTGTGAAGACTCATTTGGGGTTGAGGGATCCAGGACTTCTGGAATTTCTCTTTATATCTCTATGTGATGTCTCCACATGGTCTTTCCAGCATAGTGGCTGCAGGATAGTAGAATTTCTTACATGCAGGCTCAGGGCACATACCCCAAGAGAGAAAGAACCAGGCAAAATTTCTATTGTTTTTTATAACCTAGGAATTTCTGCCTTATTCACTTTATTATAAAATAAGTCATTGAAGCCACACAATATTCAGTGGTAGAGATATTAGACCCTACCTATTGATGAGAGAAGTTTAAATGATTTGAGGCATATTTAAAACCACACTAATATCTGAATTTTCTATTATAGATGTTAATATTACTAAGGAAAATTTAGCAAGGTATACTATTCCAGTGTTTTCTGGACCCTCTAAAGCAATTTTCATCAAAGTTAAGACACTTTACAACATTCATAATGCTGTTCCAAATCCTCACAATACTTCCATTTTTACTCTTTAATATGTTCTACTCCACTGATCTAGTTTTTACATTAAAACAATTATTTTAAAGGTAATTTGAGTTACACTGTGTCCTTTGAGAAGTAGACATCAAAACAAAATTAGTTGTGCAAGAGACTTATGGGTAAACTTCTAGAAGAATAAAGTGGAGGGGATAGAGAATGGCAAGAGATCCTTCACCCCATGATGCAGATCTGACATGTGTGAAAGGAGAAGAGGAAGGGCAAATTGGACAGGAAGAGACTCATAGTTTCACACAGTTCAAAGAAATATTTTACCAGGCCGATCAGGAGTATCAGTTTCTTTAAAAACAAACAAACAAACTAACTAACTAAACATGCATCTACCATACAATCCAGCAATTTAATTCCTGGGCATTTATCCCAAAGAAATAAAGATTTATGTTCATACAAAAACCGGTATACAAATGTTTGGGGTAGTTTGTTCATAATAGCCCCAAACTGGGAACAATCCAGATGTTTTTCAGCAGGTGAGTTGTTGAAAAATCTGTGCTGCATCCATACCACAGAAAAATACTCAGTCAATTAAAAAAATATTGAAACACACAACAACAACCTCGGTGATTCTCTAGAAAATTATTATGAATGAAAAAAGTCAGTCATAAAAATTTACATATGGTATGATTCCATTTATATAGCATTCTAGAAATGATAATGTTATAGAAATGGGGAACATACTTGTGGGTTGCCAGGAACTAAGGAGGGGTTGAGAGTGAAAGGATAGTGGGTGTAGGTATAAAAGGGTGACATAAGGGGTCCTTCTGGTGATGAGAATGTTCTATATCTTGACTGTATCAATGTCAGTATCCTAGCCGTGATATTGCATCACAGTTTTACAAAGTGATAGCATTTGAGAAGCTGGTGAGAGGTACACACCATCTGTCTACTGTTTTTTACAACTGCATGTGAATTTATATTTATCTCAAGATAAAGTTCTTAATGAAAAATAATGAAATTAAAGTAATAAAACATGTAATTTCCAAAGCAGCATTTTTTTTCATAGATAGATAAGCTTTATTCCAATGTCTACATAAAAATGAGTTGATGTCGAAAAACCTTTGGACAAGGTTTTTCCAAAGGGTTAAAATCTATCAAACAACAGAACTTGGTCCTTTTCCCTTTAGTTTGTCTCTCAATTCAGTTGGCTGACACATCATTATTAGTGTCCGCCCTCATTAACCATTTTCAGCACACACAATATCTAAAAGTCTTCGGCATTTCCCATTTCTCTGGAAATGTGTTAAACTGCTTTCAGTTACAAGCAATGGGCAAGATTTTTATCTGCTCATACTCTATTCCATCGGAGACAAAAACACATTCCTGAATTCTCTTGTTTAAATTGTGGCTGTTGGCAAAGTGTCCAAATGAAGAACTTAATGCTAACACACAAAGAACACAGTATAATCTCTGTATAGTAGTAACTTCGCTTTAACTTTTTCTCATTAAAGAATTATTTTTATTATGTCTCCACAAGGAAGTTATAAAAGTTACCTGTGAAAACATTGAAAAGGCTCTTAAAAGTCCTGGAATGAAAAATTCTGCAATATAAATTATGATACATCTTCTATGATTTGCAAATAAGAATAAAATAAATTCTATAAGTTAGAATTTCTGAATGATTTTGATAGGAATTTACCAGAAGGAGCCAGAACATCCAACCTTAACGATTTCCTATTTTCATCCCAACTGAGTTTTTAAAAAGCTATATAATCTGTTGACAGGCACAATCCACACAGGAACTTGCTGCTGCCACTAATGATGAAGTCAATCTGAAGGACAGAGATTTGCATGCTGGACGTGCCAGGCTCTTCCATGCAACTGGTTGAAGTGGTCTTCTCTTATTTTTTTCCCTTATGTTTTAAATAAAAGTAAATATACCTATGGTAAAAAATTTAAATGGTACAGAAAGATCTAAAATAATCAGTAAATATCCTTTTCTCCCATAACCTAGAAAATCTGATGTCTTCCAAATCATCAGTCGTATGAATAATTTGCAAAGTGAAGTCAAACTCAGAGTCTCTTCATCTGAAAATTAATCTCAGGACTTTTGCAATGTGTTGATTCTGTCATATATTACCTCTGTTACAGAGGAAAGCCATGCAGTCTTCTTCTTAAAAAAAACTAATTACAAAAGCAACACGCACACTCTGCTCAGCGATAGCAAGTCCAGGCAGCACCTTGTACTCCGTGGATCTGGTCCTGGTTACGGGCAGAGTCCCTGGTATCCAGAGTCACGGGTGGCAGGAGCTCAGCGTAGCCCTTCCTGAACGCCTCGGATCCTCCTGGCCAGCTGCACATCCTTCGGGAAGAGAGTGACACGGCCTGTATGTAAGGAGAGGAGATAGGCATCCTCAAAGAGATGAACTAGAAACGCTTCTGCTGCCAGGCGGCAGAAGGGGTTCTTCCTTAACAACAGGTGTGTGCTCTTCTGAAGAGTTCGGATCTCCTTCAGAACCCGATGTCTCCGGCGAGCAAGTTGACGGGAGGAAGTGCCTAAGGATGGGCCAGGCCGGGGGCCGCCTTCTTGGGGCTTTGGACTTGCGGATCCGGCGGCGCGGGCCCATGGCTGGAGCTCAGGCTTGCGGACCCGCGGTTCCTTCTTGGCCTTCCGGGTCCGGAGGCAGAGACTGGCGTCCAGGGGAGGGTCAGCAGCACCCTGGCAGCGTGCCACCGCCGCGGATTCTCTGCCGGCGTTTTTTCCAAAGCAGCATTCTTGAAAATTAATCTGACTGTTGTGGCTTGTCAGTAATAGAGGAAATACTATTTTATGTTGGTTAATTTGAGAATGGAATTTTTAGCTTTGCATTTATTAACAAGAAATGTGCTAACTCATATGTTACTTATGTTTCAAATAACTTTCTAAAGTAATCTCCATGATATGTTTTCTAAAAAATGTGTCAAATTATCTGGTATTTATATCTAAGTAGTAGAAAAGATAATGCTTCTCAATTTGCCTTTACCATCCAGTTGTAAATGTATAAAAATACTCATGAAGAAATTTTATCAGGTTTTACGTTTCTCTTCATAATGTTCAAAATATATGCAGTAAGTTTTCAGATGATTTTATAACCATGTTTATCAGGTATTCAAAAGAATCCAACTCACCCTGAGGAACATGTTCTTGTTTTGATAAAAACTAATCATTTTGACTTGCAAATGGGGTACAATATAAACTCAGTGTAAAAGAAAGAAAATTGATTGTCAAATGTGTAAATAAAATTTGAATTTATGCTCATTTGGCATACCCAATCATAAATACACTATTGTGAACCTAAGAGTTTATTCAGAAAGTCTTGAAGTTTTCCAGCTCCTTTATGCCCAAGTGGAGATATTTCCAAGAGAAAGCAATGCATTCAGGTTCAACACAGTACCTAATCAGTGTCTATTTCTACACAAAGTTGAAATAAAAATGTTTGAAAAGTTTTAGACCATCCCTTAAAATAATAAAGATAACTAGTATCTTGATTAATAATTTCTCTTAAATTGTCATTTATATTTCAGTTGATAAGGACTTTTTACTGTAATAATAGTAACGGGTAGGTTTTTCTTTTTTATTACAGTTCAGTAATTGAGTTAATAAAGCATGTTCTCTTATTAAAGTGTTTTGGCCTTTGCACCATTCTTGTTTGTCCCAATCATCTATATAGTCTATATAATCCATATCTATATAACTACACCATGAAGTTATTGTGTTTTAAAAACTTTTCTCCAATTGCCCTTGTTATGAAAGATTAGATGTACAAAATAGCTTTATAAACTTTAAGAAACTCAAACCTGACAAACACCTAACAATTAACTGCGTTCACTGTATTGATTTATCATAATACTGCCATGAATAATGTTGACTTCATTGCTTCCCAATTAATACTTGAATCCATACAACTTTGGACCATAAATGAAGGTATTTTGCTGAGTTATTTTATTAAGTTAATTATTTTGCTTATTAAAAAGTCTATAGAAATGATATAAGTTCAAATAAGGCAAAAGAGTATATTGTGAAAACAAAGACTCATTCACACCCCAGATACCCAGGTCTTCTCTCAAAAAATACTGATAACATTTTCTTGTGGCTCCTCAAGAAATTTGTTATCCACCTTAAGTATAAGTGACATATGGATAGATTTTTAAAAATTTTCCCCAAATTGAAGTATACCTATGCTCTATTCCATAATTTTATGTTTTATTTTAAGCATGTATGTTGGTAAGAGTTTTATATCAGCAGATGTGTATTTACATGATTTATCTGTTTTATATTTTATAATAAAATGCATAACACTCCCCTATTCATAATCATAATCATATAGACTTTCATTTTTTCTGTTTTTATCCTTTTTTTCTATTAAAAATGCTATGATTACTCTCATTGTACACATTTCTTTTCATAATTTTAATGATAATAAGCGCTTATGTAGCACTTACTCTATACCAGGCACTCTTCTGAGACATATTATATAATTAGATCATCCTTCAATCCTATGAAGGATTTATTATTTCCATTTTATATATGTGGAAAATAAAGGAGAGTATACTTTAATATTTTCTGAAGTTCACACATATGGTAAATGGCAGAACTGGAATTAGAAGGTAACCTGGATGCAAAAACATTTTTATAACTTCTACATTAGATTCTCTCTCACATATTTGAATACAATATAAGATAAAATTATGGATGTAGAATACTCAAGCCAAATAATAGATGTACTTTTCAATTTGCTCTACAACTTACATTACCTTATTGCCCTTCAGAAAGATTTCATCAATTTGTAATTCTACCAATATATCATTCCTTCAACTATGTGTGTACTATCAAGTATTTTGACAATTGTTTACAGGATATAATTTTTTTGTTATTTTAATTTTTCTTATTATGATACATGTGGTTTCATAAATTTATAATCCACTTGTCTATCTTTGGTATGAATTGCCTTTTCTATTTTCTATTGTCTTGTAAAACTTTGTTCTTAGAAAGTGATTAAAAAGTAAACCTCTCATTTGAAACACCATCTATATCATCTAGTACATATCTCTATGTATTTGAATTTATATTTAACCCTTTTTCTGATTGCATGGAAGTCATTGTTTATTTTTCTGCAAATCCCAAATAATTTTAATTAACACAGTTTTATGATAACTGTGGCATTTGGTAACCCAGTCTACCAGTTGTCTAATTGTTAAGATTCTTTTTTTTCTTATTATTCCTGAATGCTTGTTTTCTATAGAAGCTTGACTTACAGCTCTTGTTATAATCAGGTCATTTATACATTTTTATTTTTTACTAATTAAATATGATGGTGTAAATGACACTTGTCTCCTCCCAGAGTGAAGCCGTAAACTCAGACTGGGATTTGGGGAGGGGGAAGAAAATCTTTGTCTTTTTGGCTGTACTTTTCCTGGAATAGAGCACCCAGGCTAGAGCTTCCATGACACATACCTGTGGTTCACGGAATGTGGATGAGTCATGGCTCAAATGTCACAGACTCACTGCTGTTACTGAGATTTAGTAGATTTTCTTGAATGAATGTTTCTTCATTTGTTGTATGGCCTTAGAACAATTTTCAGAGGCTTTAAATGATTGCATTTTTAAGGTTTTTTTTTTTTCTTTTTTCTTTTTTTTTCTTCCTGAGAAGGTTTTCTTGCAGTCCATGTATAGACTTCTGGCTTAATTTTCTCACCAACATTTGCCCTCTTAACAATCATGAACTCATGCCTTATTTCAAATTCATTACTTGACACCTTATTTTTTTCTGGTTTAATGGTTTTGATTCATTTGAATTCTGCTTAATACTTTGGTGAATAGTATCAGATCATGTATTGATTGCATATATATATTATTTAGGAGTCTTCAGCTAGGAGCAAAGATATGTCCAGATTACTTCAGATGTTGGAATACTGTTGCTTTGGATCAGAATTTCCATTATTATCAATAGAAGTTTTAAGAATAAAATTATTATTGAATATTGTTTTACTAAGAAAGAAATACATTTACTGTCACTTTCATTCTATCAATCGATGTGCAAGACTTGGAAAGCACAGATAATAAAATAATGTAAGACTGCTCTATGCCAAAGCTCTGGGGAAAGATTTTTATTTTTTCATTTGAAAGGGGAAATTTTTAACTATATTTCAGAAATTATTTTTACATCAAATAAATTTTATACTTACCTAGTGATAGAAGTTTGAATAATGAATATCTCTTTGTTATTAAAATTTCATATTAATTTCTCATACAGTCCTTATTTTACAGTAGTTTGCTCATTTATTTTTATGAAACCAACAGTATTTTGATCTCACCTTTCACACTGATATTTTTCAACACAGAGCGCAATTGTTCCACTTATATGGGAAGTTGAGATTCCACATCTAGTAATCTGCATCCCTTTCCCACTTCTCAAAATCAAACAAACAAAACAAAACACTCCTTAAGGAATGTTCTCTAATGATGAAAATCTGTTATCTATTCATAAGGCTAATTAATGCATCATCTTTATTGCAAAGCGTCTGTGTAAAAACAAACGATGGCATAGTTAATGCCTAAGAACATGTGTCCATAAGTGAGAAACCATCTTTTAAGTTTAGCTAGTTTACAGAAAATTATTTTCATTCCACCAATGACTGCAAAGTGATATTATAGCAAAATCTTGTGGAAATGATGCAGTTTAGGTTCTTATGAACCTGTAAACCAGGGTCAGAGTAAGGGGCTATATTTCTGTGTGTATGAGTACAAGGCTGCTCTAATATAGTAGATTCCAACTTATGATAGATACCATGATAGCACATAAAAATAATCTGGGGAACTGTAT
This sequence comes from Balaenoptera musculus, assembly GCF_009873245.2. Taxonomy (NCBI): domain Eukaryota; kingdom Metazoa; phylum Chordata; class Mammalia; order Artiodactyla; family Balaenopteridae; genus Balaenoptera; species Balaenoptera musculus. Next base: position 28,768,606 of record NC_045804.1, read on the forward strand.
TAATACTTTTGCCAATATATAAGACAAAAATTAAATAATGACCAAAAAGAGCTGCTTATGGTACAAAGCAGTTTTTAAATTTAAGGCTATATAGTACTCCTTATGATATAGCAACATGTGATTAAGAGACATGCCATTTTTTATTTTATTAATTCCTAGAAAACTTCACTGAAATGATTTTCACCCCATCTCCCTGCTTGATTCCCACTCAGTTCTGACTCCTAATTGGAAAGCTGACTTTATTCTCTGAATATCTCTGTGAAATTATGATTTATAAGTGTTGACCTAAAACAAATAAACTGTTAGTTTTTTCTCTAGCAAAAATAAGTTTACTCAGGATCAGCAAATAATTGCAATTTGGGGTCTGTAACAAGCCATTTGCAAGTCCTGCAAAAGAAGGAGAGGAGAACTCTTTTTTAGAAGGGAAAGGGAGCTGGGAGGGCTATAGTAAACAAACAGTCCATTGGAGGAATTTAGAGTTCCAAGAATAGTGGTTTTTCATTTGCCAAACTCTTGCAAAGAAAGAAGAGGAAGTCTTTCTTTTCCTGTTGGGCTCTGCTATCATTGTAAGGCATGAGCGCTTCTCCTTCTGACCTCCTGCTCCTTTTTGAGGTTTCTGTATATTAATTTTTGCATTACAAATTTGTTCATTCAGATGACCAAAATATATTTCTCGTTTATATTTTGTCTTTGTCCAGCGTTCCTGACTCACAGCTCCCCAAACCCTTGTAATTTCCTAAGTGATGAGAGCAACAAATGTGTCTTTTGGTATGTTAATGAGGTAAAGTTTGGACCACACCTAACAATAGGGATGCATTTCCAGGGATAGCCAATCATGTGATTAGAGGGTTGAACTTTCAGTCTCACTCCTTTACCTCCAGGGAGGGGAGATAATTTGGAGGTTGAATCAATTGCCAGTTGCCAATGATTTAAACAGTCATGACTATGTAATAAAGCCTCCATAAACCCCTCAGAAGATGGGTTTTGGAGGTCTTCTTTGTTGGTGAACACATGATGGTGCTGAGAGAGTGGTGCACATGGAGAAGTCATGGAAGCTCCAAGCCCTTTTCCATATGAATCTTTTACATCTGGCTGTTCCTTAGTTATTTATTTTTATAATAAACAGATAATTTAATAAGTAAAATGTTTCTCTGTGTTCTGAGAGCTGCTCTAGTAAACTAACAGAACCTGAAGAGGGAGTCTTGGAACCTCTGATTTGGTCAGATTTGGCCATTTGGTCAGAATTGTCAGTAAAAACCTATATTTTTGACTGGTGTCTGAAGTCCAAGGAAGGAGTCATGGGAAGCTCCAATCTGTAGCCCATCAGAAGCACAGATAACAACCTGGGTTGGAGTGACATCTGAATTGGGAGGAGGGGCAGTCTCGTCTGGACTGAACACTTAACCTCTGGGATATGAAGCAATCTGCAGGTAGATAGTTCCAAAATTGAGTTGAATTACAGGACACTCAGCTATTTTTTTGAGCATTGCTTGTTGTTGGTGTGGGGAGCCCTTTTTCACACACACACACACACACTGGAACGTTGGAAATGGGTCCAGGAACCTAATTTAGACTTCCTCTCATTACCATGAATCAGTTTAACTGTGAGTTCTTGACGTGGTATTCTATTCTAAGTCACATTTATATTTCTGTAAATGTTCAAAAGGGACAGAGACTGCCAAATACAAATTGGCACTTGCCATCTACCTCTACAAGGATTAAATCATGAGTTGATGCAGCTGCTGATTTTCAACACCCCTGAAAGGAGTTCAGGGTGGAGATCAGGAAGGAGGCATTCTGTGCTCTGGGGAAAACTGGCATAGCAGCTCTTCAGATAGTCAGATATTTTCAAGAGATTTTATGAGCCCAATTCTTGCATCTCCTCACATCTAAAAAAGCACTAAAATCCTTCATGGTGACATCTGCTCCTCGTGACTAGCAGTAACCTTCACAAGATTAAGAAGCAACCTTCTGTAAAAGATATGTGCTTGATTGTATGTACTCCCCCTTCACCAAAATCACATATATACTGACCTTCTCCCTTACCTCTTTGGAGCAGTTTCTCAGAGCTATCCGAAATGCTGTCTCCTGGGCTATAGTCCTCATTTTGCCCCCAAATAAAACTTAAGTCACATTGTGCTTTTTTTTTTTTTTTCAGTTGACAGACTATTGTTTCTGAAAAGTTTTATTTGAACCAAGAAAAGAAATTAATGGTGCATCTTTATATTCTTTCACTAATGGTTTGCATTTCTAAGTGCCATGTTGGTGGGTTAAGAAACTCCAGGGAAAACTGTTAAACACATAATTAGGTATATTGAGACCAAAAGAGCCTACATGTGCAAAATGTGTTAATGTGATTCTTGCTAATGATTATCCATGGTTTATACAATATTACATTGATTTTTTTCTTTCCACTTAGAAAATATTCAATTAACTGAGATTCTAGAGAACTATATGTCACTAACTTAGTTTGAGTCTCAGTTTCCTCTACATTAAGTGAAGAGACCAAACTAAATTAAACATCTTGAATCTTCATTTAGAAGAGTGCTTCTAGGATGAGCACAATGTATTAATTATATATTGCTGTATAATGAATTACCCAAAGCATAATTGCTTAAGACAATACATATTCGTTTTCTCAGAGTTTTGGTGAGCTGCGTGTTTGGAAGCATCTTAGTTGAGCAGTTCTGGCTTGATAAATCTCACGAGATTACTTTATAGTCAAGATGTTGACCAGAGCAGCAGTTGTTCAAAGGTTTAACTGAGGCTGGAGGATTCTCTTTAAATCAGTTTGTTAGGCCCCATTTCAAATGAGACCACACACTTTTTTTTCGTTCCCTTGGGACTAGCTGAATTTACTCTGTTATATGGTACCAAATAATCCTCTAACTGCAGGTGAATAAGCAAAAAACAAATGTGTGAAAAATAGCACTAGGCATAGCAGCTTGGTCGACTGTGAGAAAAAAAAAAAACGATTGTCTTTACTCGCTATAACTATTAGAACCACCACAAATGTCAACACACAACCAAGAGTAGGTAATCTTACTGCATTAGATAACATCTATTTTTAAAAGTTATAACCCAGTCTACAGCTAATGAATATGCTATGACTCCACTACACCAAAATGCTAGGCCTCTAATGGTCTAATGCACATTTAAATAGCTAATGATCATTAGACTACAGGGCTGAGAATAATGAGTAAAGATGAATAAGAAAGTAAAATAAAAATACATTTTACTTTCTTACACAGCTTGTTTACCTACCAAAATTTTCTGAATTGTTTAGGGTTAAGAATACTATATTTGGAGAGCATTTTCGAACTTGTATGGAAATATATTTTTCCTATATTGTTTTTTCTGAGAAGGGGCAACTTTACTGGTTTCAGAGTTTCAATTTCTTTAGATCAGCATTAAGTCTTTTTTTTTTTAATGCTAATATTGCACTCAATGTTAGTAAAGGCACAGTCAACCTCACAGGAAATATTTCAGAACAATTCTGTTCATATTTCAGAACAATTATTTTTCTTTCTAACTTTGGGGTTTGAACTGTACTATAGGCTGAGTTTTAAACTATTTTTAAGTCCTGTAATATTACCTTTTATAAAATGTGTTGTAATTAAAATAAGTGTATGATTGGGCCACCAAAGTGGTTGTTCTCTTGCTCTCTCTACATCCCCTACTCAACCAGTGCCTGCTTCACCTATAACCTACTCACATGACTGACCTTTCTACATACTTGGCCCATACACCTGCTAGTGATTGTTCTAATCTTTAGATCAGAACATCTCCACCAGGATATCTTATCAAAGGGGCAGTGAGGGCATGGCCCTCTGTTAATTTCCCTGGTAACCAATGAGCCGACCTGATTTCAATTCTCCCTGTAACTGGTAAACACCCCCCACCCAGCAATGACTGCCTCCATCTGCCACACATGAGTTGGGTGTCACTCCAGGACCTTGCTTCAGATGTGTAAGATTCCCCCTATCCATTAAATCACTGATGTCTCTTTTGCTGACTCTGGGCTCTCTCTTTGGTCTCCAGGCTGGGTAAGTACAAGGCTTGCAGGCCTGCAGTGTGCAGCCCAACAGTAACTCTTCGAAAAATACATGAAATTAAAGGAGTGAGGGAGATTTTATCTGAAAATATAAATTATTCTACACCTTGTGAAAAAATCTTTGTAAAGAACTTTCAGGTAAACTCAAACATGATGATTTAATGACATTTTTACTTTTATTGTAGTGTTAAAATTTTAAATAATATTTTTATTATGTCTAAGAAAATTGTTGCTGATAGTGGAAGTGAAGGATACATTATTTTTTAATGTATATTTTGTTTTTACCTCGTCCTCATACAGGGGAAAATTAATTCCATAGCTATTAAACTTTACTCATGACTCAATTTTCTTACAAAGTTTCTGTTAATGTTCATACAGAGATTCATCCTTACCAATTTCCATTAGTTTCACTAACAGAAGCAATAATTCGCCTATAGAAAAATTTGTTTATTCCCTAATCACACAGTCCGTGTTAAGTTTCAACATTATATAACAAACAAACACACCACCTACATTAAAAAAGAAAATAATATTTCATGAAAATGTTGAAAGTTCAGAGGTAGGGCAGACTTGAGGTTTGTTTTATACCAGTAGATCAGTGCTGTCACTGATGTTTTGTTGTTTTTTTTCCTCTTCACTTGTCTGACTGGAATTAGTGGTATCTTCAACTTTCCTGTGGTAACAAAATGTCTGCTTGAGCTTCAGGAACTGCATGTTTCTCATCCAAGTTAAAAAAGAGTGCACCTTTCCTCTCAAACATCAAATAGAAGTGCTGATTTGCACTTTGATTGAATTAGCTTAAATCCTTTGTCCCTTTCCCCCAATATACACTATTGCCTCTGGAATGTTGTGCACAATTTGGACATTTGGCTTCAGCCTGGTCTGCTTATCCATCTCTCAACTGTGGCCAAGACATTAAAACTACCCTTCTCATTTTATGCCAATCAATGCACATTTCTGGATTCAAAGGTAGAATAAATCCCTGCCCCCACCTCAAACCTCATGGCTAATACACAGTGAAAGAAGGGAGGAATGACTCATGAATTTTAAGTGTGACTGCTCAGTCTAATTTCTAATATTAACTCAACCCTTCATTCCTTAATTAACTCACTTTGCTCAGAGTGCATGCTCCTCATTACATATTGCTGAATTTGATTTTATAATAGTTTGCTTTGGATTTTTGCATTCATGTTTGTAAGTGAGATTAGCCTGTAATTCATGAATTTCTGGTCAAATATGTTCTTTGGAAGACTTTTTCTGTGACTGGTATTATGTCTTATTTGAATGTTTATTAGAAGTCACTGGTTAGCCACATATATAAATTTTCTTTGAGGGAAGGTATTTTCACTACTGATTGATTTTGTTTCGTAAAAGATTATTCAAGTTTTTAATTCTGTTTTAAATCAATTGTGCTAAATTATATTTTTCTAAGAACTTATCCATTTTGTTTACATTTTCATGTAAATTTGTTCATACAAACTCCATTATTTTTTAAATTTATTTTTATTGAAGTATAGTTGATTTACAATGTTGTGTTAATTTCTGCTGCACAACAAAGTGACTCAGTTATACACATATATACAATCTTTTTATATTATTTTCCATTATGGTTTATCTCAGGATACTGAATATAGTTTCCTGTGCTATACAGTAGGACCTTGTTGTTTACCCATTCTATATGTAATAGTTTGCATCTACTAACCCCAAACTCCCAGTCCTCACCCCACCCCCCCCCCATTCTCTATATCTGTGGGTCTGTTTCTGTTTTATAGACAGGTTCATTTGTGCCATATGTTAGACTCCACATATAAGTGATATCATATGGTACTTGTCTTTCTCTTTCTGACTTACTTCACTTAGTATGATAATCTCTAGTTGCATCCATGCTGCTTCAAATGGCATTATTTCATTATTTTTTATGGCTGAGTAGTATTCCATCATATATATGTAGCACATCTTCTTTATCCATTCTTCTGTTGACGGGCATGTAGGTTAGCTATTGTAAATAGTGCTGCTATGAACATAGGGGTACATGTATCTTTTTGAATTATAGTTATGTCTGGATAAATGCCTATGAGTGGGATTGCTGGATCATATGGCCACTCTATTTTTAGTTTTTTTAAGGAACTTCCACTGTTTTCCAAAGTGGCTGCACCAGCTTTACATTCCCACCAACAGTGTAGGAGGGTTCTCTTTTCTCCACACCCTCTCCAGTATTTGTTGTTTGTAGACTTTTAAGTGATGACCATTCTGACCTACGTGAGGTGGTACCTCATTGTAGTTTTGATTTGCAATTCTCTAATAATTAGTGATGTTGAGCATCTTTTCATGTGCCTATCGGCCATCTGTATGTTTTCTTTAGAGAAATGTCTAGTTAGGTCTTCTGCCCATTTTTTGATTCAGTTGTTTGTTTGATTGTTTGTTTGTTTGTTTTAATTGAGTTGTATGAGCTGTCTGTATATTTTGGAAATTAAGCCCTTGTCAGTCACATCATTTGCAAATATTTTCTCCCATTCTGTAGGTTGCCTTATTGTTTTGTTATGGTTTCTTTTGCTGTGCAAAAGCTTGTTAAGTTTTATTAGGTCCAATATGTTTATTTTTTTTTAATTTCTATTGCTTTGGGAACTGACCTAGGAAAACACTGGGGCATTTTATGTCAGAGAATGTTTTGCCACTGATCTCTTGTAGGAGTTTTATGGTGTCTTGTCTTATATTTAAGTCTTTAAGTCATTTTGAGTTTATGTTTGTGCATGGTGTGAGGGTGTGTTCTAACTTCATTGATTTACATGCAGCTGTCCAACTTTCCCAGCACCACTTGCTGAAGAGACTGTCTTTCTCCCATTTTTTATTCTTGCCTCCTTTGCCAACGATTAATTGACCATAAGTGCATGGGTTTATTTCTGGGTTCTCTATTCTGTTTCACTGATCCCTATGTCTGTTTTTGTGCCAATACCACACTTTTGAAAATGTAGCTTTGCAGTATTGGCTGAAGTCTGGGAGGGATATGCCTCCTTCTTTGTTCTTCTCCCTCAGGATTGCTTTGGCAATTCTGCGTCTTTTATTGTTCCACATAAATTTTAGGATTATTTGTTCTCGTTCTGGGGAAAATGTCATGGGTAATTTGATAAGGATCACATTAAATCTGTAGATTGCTTTGGGTAGTATTATCATTTTAACAATATTAATTCTTATAATCCAAGAGCATGGGGTATCTTTCCATTTCTTTGAATCATCTTTAATTTCCTTTATTAATGTTTTATTGTTCTCAACATATAATTCTTTCACCTTCTTGGTCAGGTATATTCCTAAGTATTGTTTTGGTGCAATTTTAAAAGGTATTGTTTTTTTACATTCTTTTTCTGCTATTTCATGGTTACTGTAAAGAAATGCAACCAATTTCTGTATACTAATCCTGTATCCTGCTACAGTGCTGAATTCATTTGTCAGTTCTGGTAGTCTTTGTGTTGAGTCTTTAGGGTTTTCTATATATAGAAAGTATCATGTCATCTGCATATAAGGAAAAATTTACCTCTTTCCTTCCAATTTGGATAGGTTTTATTTCTTTTCCTTGTGTGATTGCTGTGGTTAGGTCTTCCAATACTATGTTGAATAAAAGTGGTGAGAGTAGGCATCCTTGTCATGTTCCAGATTTTAGTGGGAAAACTTTAGCTTTTTAACGTTGAGTATTATTTTTGCTGTGGGTTTGTCATAAATAGCTTTTATTATGTTGAGATATGTTCCCTCTATTCCCACGTTTGTAAGAGTTTCTATCATAAATGGATGTTGGATTTTGTCAGTTGCTTTTTCTGCATCTATTGAGATGATCATGTGGTATTTATCTATTTGTTTTTTTTTTTTTTTTGATGTGGTGACATTGATTGTTTTGCATATGTTGAAACATCCTTGTGAACTTGGTGTGAATCCCACTTGGTTGTGGTGTATCATCTTTTTTATGTGTTGGGTTTGGTTTGTTAGTATTGTGTTGAGAATTCTTGCATCTATATCCATCAAAGATATTGTCCTGTAACTTTCTTTTTTGGTAGTATCTTTGTCTGGTTTTGGTATCAGGGTGATGGTGGCCTCATAGAATGTCTTTGGGTGTGTTCCCTCTTCTTCAAACTTCTGGAAGAGTTTGAGAAAAATCAGTATAATTTCTTCTTTGTATGTTTGGTAGAATTCACCTGTGAAGCACTTGTCCTGGACTTTTGTTCGCAGGTAGTGTTTTGTTTTAGTTTTGTTTTCTTTAACTACAGATTCTATTTCACGTCTAGTGATGGGTTTGTTCAAATTATCTATTTCTTGTTGATTCAGTTATGGTGGGCTGTGTGTTTCTGGAAAGTTGTCCATTTCTTCTAGGTTGTTGAATTTGTTGGCATATAATTGTTCATAGTATTCTCTTATAGTTTTTTGCATTTCTTCAGTATTGGTTGATATTTCTCCTTTTACATTTCTTATTTTGTTTATTTGGGTTTTCTGTCTTTTCTTGTTGGTGAGCCTGGCCAGAAGTCTGTCAATTTTGTTTACCCTTTCAAAAAGCAGCTCTTGGTTTTATTGATTTTTTTTCAATTTTTAAGCTCTATTTTATTTATTTCCTCTCTGATCTTTATAATTTCCTTCCTTCTGCTGACTTTAGGTTTTGTTTGTAGTTTTTCTAATTCTTTTAGGTAGTAGGTTAGGTTGTTTGTTTTAGATTTTTTTTTTTTTCTGGAGGAAGGCCTATATCTCTATGAACTCCCCTCTAAAAACTGCTTTTGCTCCATCCCATAGATTTTGTATGGTGTGTTTTCTTTGTCATTTGTCTCAAGTTATTTTTTAATTTTCATTTTGATTTCTTCATTGACACATTAGTTCTTTTTTTTTTTTTAACATCTTTATTGGAGTATAATTGCTTTACAATGGTGTGTTAGTTTCTGCTTTATAACAAAGTATATCAGTTATACATATACATATGTTCCCATATCTCTTCCCTCTTGCATCTCCCTCCCTCCCACCCTCCATATCCCATCCCTCTAGGTGGTCACAAAGCACCGAGCTGATCTCCCTGTGCTATGCAGCTGCTTCCCACTAGCTATCTATTTTACATTTGGTAGTGTATATATGTCCATGACACTCTCTCACCCTGTCACCTCTTACCCCTCCCCCACCCCATATCCTCAAGTCCATTCTCTAGTAGGTCTGTGTCTTTATTCCCATCTTGCCACTAGGTTCTTCATGACCTTTTTTTTTTTTTTTCCCTTAGATTCCATATATATGTGTTAACATACTGTATTTGTTTTTCTCTTTCTGACTTACTTCACTCTGTATGACAGACTCTAGGTACATCCACCTCACTACAAATACCTCCATTTCATTTCTTTTTATGGCTGAGTAATATTCCATTGTATATATGTGCCACATCTTCTTTATCCATTCATCCGATGATGGACACTTAGGTTGCTTCCATGTCCTGGCTATTGTAAATAGAGCTGCAATGAACATTTTGGTACATGACTCTTTTTGAATTATGGTTTTCTAAGGGTATATGCCCAGTAGTGGGATTGCTGGGTCATATGGTAGTTCTATTTGTAGTTTTTTAAGGAACCTCCATACTGTTTTCCATAGTGGCTGTACCAATTTACATTCCCACCAACAGTGTAAGAGTGTTCCCATTTCTCCACACCCTCTCCAGCATTTATTGTTTCTAGATTTTTTGATGATGGTCATTCTCACCGGTGTGAGATGATATCTCATTGTAGTTTTGATTTGCATTTCTCTAATGATTAATGATGTTGAGCATTCTTTCATGTGTCTGTTGGCCATCTGTATATCTTCTTTGGGGAAATGTCTATTTAGCTCTTCTGCCCATTTTTGGATTGTGTTGTTTGGTTTTTTGTTATTGAGCTGCATGAGCTGCTTGTAAATCTTGGAGATTAATCCTTTGTCAGTTGCTTCATTTGCAAATATTTTCTCCCATTCTGAGGGTTGTCTTTTGGTCTTGTTTATGGTTTCCTTTGCTGTGCAAAAGCTTTGAAGTTTCATTAGGTCCCATTTGTTTATTTTTGTTTTTATTTCCATTACTCTAAGAGGTGGATCAAAAAAGATCTTGCTGTGATTTATGTCAAAGAGTGTTCTTCCTATGTTTTCCTCTAAGAGTTTTATAGTATCCGATCTTACATTTAGGTCTCCAATCCATTTTGAGTTTATTTTTGTGTATGGTGTTAGGGAATATTCTAATTTCATTCTTTTACATGTAGCTGTCCAGTTTTCCCAGCACCATTTATTGAAGAGACTGTCTTTGCTCCATTGTATATCTTTGCCTCCTTTGTCATAGATTAGTTGACCATAGGTGTGTGTGTTTATCTCTGGGCTTTCTATCTTGTTCCTTTGATCTATGTTTCTGTTTTTGTGCCAGTACCATATTGTCTTGATTGCTGTAACTTTGTAGTATAATCTGAAGTCAGGGAGTCTGATCTCTCCAGCTCCGTTTTTTTTCCCTCAAGACTGCTTTGGCTATTCGGGGTCTTTTGTGTCTCCACACAAATTTTAAGATGATTTGTTCTAGTTCCATAAAAAGTGCCGTTGGTAATTTCACAGGGATTGCATTGAATCTGTAGATTGCTTTGGGTAGTATAGTCATTTTCACAATATTGATTCTTCCAATCAAAGAACATGTTATATCTCTACATCTATTTGTATCATCTTTAATTTCTTTCATCAGTGTCCTATAATTTTCTGCACACAGGTCTTTTGTCTCCTTAGGTAGGTTTATTCCTAGATATTTTATTCTTTTTGTTGCAATGGTAAACGGGAGTGTTTTCTTAATTTCACTTTCAGATTTTTCATCATTAGTATATAGGAATGCAAGAGATTTCTGTGCATTAGTTTTGTATCCCGCTACTTTACCAAATTCATTGATTAGCTCTAGTAGCATTCTGGTAGCATCTTTAGGATTCTCTATGTATAGTATCATGTCATCTGCAAACAGTGACAGCTTTACTTCTTCTTTTCCGATTTGGATTCCTTTTATTTCGTTTTCTTCTCTGATTGCTGTGGCTAACACTTCCAAAACTATGTTGAATAATAGTGGTGAGAGTGGGCAACCTTGTCTTGTTCCTGATCTTAGTGGAAATGGTTTCAGTTTTTCACCATTGAGGACAATGTTGGCTGTGGGTTTGTCATATATGACCTTTATTATGTTGAGGAAAGTTCCCTCTATGCCTACTTTCTGCAGGGCTTTTAACATAAATTGGTGTTGAATTTTGTCGAAAGCTTTCTCTGCATCTATTGAGATGATCATATTGTTTTTCTCCTTCAATTTTTTAATATGATGTATCACATTGATTGATTTGTGTATATTGAAGAATCCTTGCATTCCTGGAATAAACCCCACTTGATCATGAAACCCCATTTTTAAGCTGGTTTGTTTTTTAAGGGCAAATAACACAAAAATATCTTCAAATAGACGTTTATGTTCACCAATTATGTCTCCTGTTTCAGAGTTTACTTTGGTGTTAGTGACCTAGCTCCATGTCAAAAACCATAATCATGGGTGTATCTGAATTGTTGTCTGCTCAATATGCTGAAAAAATTAATAAAACAAAGTGATTCTTAAGTTTATCTTGATAGCTATACTTCAAAAGTTCTATGAATATAGGGAAGGCTGTGCAAATAATTAAACTTAGAATCAGGACATCAGGATATCAGTTTAATCTTTCCCATTTTAGAATTGTGTAATCCAACAAGTTTCTCAGTGTATTTAGACCTTATTTTTCTCATCTCTAAACTAAATGTGGAAGGATTAGATAGCCTCTAATATTCCCTTCAGCTCCAGGAAAATACTTTTTTAGTTGAACTATTACTGTAACAATTTTCTAAATAAAGCTATACAATCTGTGACTTTTATTAATGGTTGAGGCTTAGCTAAGCTTTAAAGTTTCCAAATGGATTTGATTTGATTTCTTTTGGAAAACTTTATGTGGCAAATCAAATATAACATATATAGAAACCTAGGAAATAGTTGGAGATTTACAGAGATCATATTCTTAGCACTGCTAACATTATAATTTACAGAATTTTACTCCAAATCTACCTACTTCTTAATCCTACATGAGGGCATATATAATGTTGCTGCATCAAGCACTTAATGCAGTTTCAGAAATCATCTGCATATTTTTTTAAAGAAAATATTTTTGGCTTTCAAGTTTTATCTGAAACCCAAGGAAAGTGAAGTAGTCAAATACATTTACAGAAAATATTAAAGTTGAACAAGTATGAATGACAAAGGAAGCTCAAGTGAATATAAAATTCAAATTGAGTCTGTTTCTTTTCAATCTCACACTCTCTCTCTCCACGGAGATATAACAGGGAAGATGTGACAGTAGAATACAGAATACATGATTTTGTTTGTAATCACACACTGTTTCCATGGTGTGTGTGTGTGTGTGTGTGTGTGTGTTTGTGTGTGTGTGTCAATAGGGTTTTGTAGGTGTTTTTTAAACCCAGTGGCCTCAAACTAGTCAGAAAAGCTAGAAGATGTTCCTGAAAGATTCTGTCTTCATTAGTGAGATGTTAGGGGAATAGAAAACTAAGATTTCAAAGTACTTACTCTATAACTACTATTGTATTAGATTCTCTGAATTATCTCATTTGATAGCCTTAATAAACTTGTTATTTTGGTATTGCCATATCTAAAGTTAGCAAGATGAGTCCAAGAGAGTTTAAAGCATTTTTTTCAGAATTTAAATGGCTAGTGGAATTTGATGTAAAACCTGCACCAATTTGACCTCTGTACCCAGGCTTGAGGAAAGGAATTGAGGGAAAGAATAATCGTAAGGCTAAGAGAACTTTTTGCTTCTCTAAAGAAGCAAAAGCACAGAAGGCTAATCTTGGGAGTTATAAATTCTGATAAAGGGATTGTGTTGCCTACACAAACAATGATGTGACTAGATTATCCTTTGTACCATGGCATGTGACCATTGAGTGAGAAACTGGATGGAGTTTCCAGGAGTACCTTCTTGTCCTGCCCATGCTTCTCAGCCACTGTAGCCTGTTCCTTGCCCTAGTCTTGTGTTTATATCCCTACCTGAGGAATATTACAGAGAAAACAAGGTACAAATGAAGATCAAAAAGATAGCTCAAGTTAATTCAGTCAAATGATGGAAGTAATTTTCAGTTTTTCACTGAACATGTGTGAATATTAAAGGAAAAGGTGTGGGCTTTTTAAGGCAAAGCAGCATCTACTTCAGAGATAGCAGCTTATAAGTGCATTTAATTTGGTACAATTTTTACCCCAGTAGTCAAGCATTTTCCACTACAGCAGCATTTCTCAATCTCAGTCCTGTCACCATTGTGTTGAGTAGGATTGTCTATACATGGTAGGATGTTTAGCAACACCCCTGGCCTCTACCCTCTAAGGGTCAGTATCATCTTCACAAGTTGTGACTATCAAAAATATCTCCAGAAATTTCAAAATGTCTCCTGGGGTTTTTTAAACTATTTTTTATTGGAGTCTGGTTGCTTTACAATGTTGTGTTAGCCTCCACTGCACAACAAAATGAATCAGCCACAGTGAGTATAAAAAAGCAGCAAAGATAAAAGTATAATATATTTTGCTTTTGTTTCTTTATGTAACAATGCATTCGGTCTCTACCTTTTGTCTGGTAGTTGTAATAAGGGGTTGATCAGTCAGATTTCTTACTGTTAAGTTGAATCATGACTAGGTCACAATTTAATTAGATCATTTATTAGTCTCCAGTCCTACCACCAACCTCTCATATTTTTCTGCCTTTGTATTCTTGTTGTATTTAAACTGGGAGAAGTTGGCCATAAATTCCAATATTTTATAGTTCATCTTTGGATTCAACTTCAGCACTGACTTTGAATATAATATCTTGAGAATGTGCAAGATTCCGCTAATCCTCTCTGCTTAACATCTCCTACACAGCTGAAAACCTTAGGGAGAGGGAATGCTGAAACGATTGCTGTATCCACTCATTTAGGACTCAGATGTCTCTAACTTCTAAATGTATATGGTTGGGTAAAATTTAGACTATGTCTGTCATTTCATTTTCTTATAAATGTCTGAAAACACTACCCCAAAAATACCACTCAACTTTTTCTTTTTCCTTTTTGCTTTTATGCTATGGGCAAATTATGAGCTATAAGATACACTTTGCTTATTTGAGTAGGATAATCATTGAACATATACTGACACACATTTTCCCACTTCCAAAGGCTTGTTTCAGAATTAGTCTTTAAAAGACTAATTATTAAGGGCATTTTAATTTTTTATGTGCAAACTGCTCTGTTTTTTATTTTTATTTTATATTGGAGTAGAGTTGATTAACAATGTTTTGTTAGTTTCATGTGTGCAACAGTGGTTCCGTTATACATAAACATGTATCTATTGTTATTCAAATTCTTTTCCCATTTAAGTTATTACAGAGTATTGAGCAAAGTTCCATGTGCTATACAGTAAGTCTTGTTGGTTACCTGTTTTAAATATAGCAGTGTATACATGTCAATCCCAAACTCCAAGTCTGTCCCTCCTCCCCACCCTTCCCCCTTGATAACCATAAATTTGTTCTCTACGTCTGTGATGTGTATTTCTGTTTTATAAATAAGTTCCATTTTTTCATTATTTGAGACTCTGCATGTAAGCTCTATCAAATGATATTTTGTCTTTCTCTCTGTCTGACTTACTGCACTTGGTATGATAATCTCCAGGTCTACCCATGTTGCTGCAAATGGCATTATTTCATTCTTTTTAATGGCTGAATAATATTCCATTGTATATATGTACGACATCTTCTTTATCCATTCATCTGTTGGTGGACATTTAGGTTGATTCCATGTCCTTGCTATTGTAAACAGCGCTGCAATGAACGTTGGGGTGCATGTATCCTTTTGAACCATGTTTTTCTCTGAATATATGCCCAGGAGTGGGATTGCTAGATCATATAGTAGCTCTATTTTTAGTTTCTTAAGGAAATTCCATACTGTTCTCCACAGTGACTGTACCAACTTACATTCTCACCAACAGTGTAGGAGGGTTCCTTTTTCTCCAGCATTTATTGTATGTAGACTTTTTGATGATGGCCATTCTGACTGGTGTTAGGTAATACCTCATTGTAGTTTTGATTTGCATTTCTCTAATAATTAGTGATGTTGAGCATCTTTTCATGTACCTCTTGGTCATCTGTATGTCTTCTTTGGAGACATGTCTATTTAGGATTTCTGCCCACTTTTTTATTTTATTTTATTTTTTTTTGTATATTGAACTTCATGGGTTTTTGTAAATTTTGGAGATTAATCCCTTGTCGGACACATTATTTGCAAATATTTTCTCCCATTCTGTTGTTGTCTTTTCATTTTGTTTATGGTTTCACTTTCTATAAAAAAGATTTTGAGTTTGATTAGGTCTCATTTGTTTATTTTTGTTTTTATTTCCATTACTCTAGGAGATGAATCAAAAACGATATTGCTGCAATTTATGTCAAAGAGTGTTGTGCCTGTATTTTCCTCTAAGAGTTATATAGTATCTGCTCTTACGTTTAGGTCTTCAATCCATTTTGAGTCTCTTTTTGTGTATGGTGTTAAAGAACTTTCTACTTTCAATTTTTTTTTACATGTAGCTGTTCAGTTTTCCCAGCAACACTTATTGAAGAGACTGTCTTATCTCCATTGTATAGCCTTGACTCCTTTGTCATAGATTAATTGACGATAGGTTTGTGCATTTATTTCTGGGATTTCTATCCTGTTCCATTGATCTATGTTTCTGTTTTTGTGCCAGAACCATAGTGTTCTGATGAATGTAGCTTTGTAGTATAGTCTGAAGCCAGGGAACCTGATTCCTCTAGCTCCATTTTTCTTTCTCAAGATTGCTTTGGGTACTCAGCATCTTTTGTGTCTCCATACAGATTTTTGGTTCTAATTCTGTGAAAAATGCCATTGGTAATTTCATAGGGATTGGATTGAATCTGTAGATTGCCTTGGGTAGTATAGTCATTTTGACCACATTGAGTTTTCCAATCCAAGGACATGGTATATCTTTCCATCTGTTTGTGTCATCTTTGATTTCTTTCAACAGCATATTAGTTTATAGAGTAGAGATCTTTTGCCTCCTTAGATAGGTTTATTCCTAGGTATTTTATTAATTTTGATGAGATGGAAATGAGATTGTTTCTTTAAATTCTCTTTCTGATTTTCCTTTTTTAGCATGTAGAAATACAAGAGATTTCTGTGTATTAATTTTGCCCTGCAACTTTACCAAATTCATTAATGAACTCTAGTAGTTTTCTGGTAGCATCTTTAGGGTTTTCTATGTATATATCATGTCATCTGCAAACAATGACAATTTTACTTCTTTTCCAATTTGGATTCCCTTTATTTCCTTTTCTTCTTTGATTGTCGTGGCTAGGACTTCCAAAACTATGTTGAATAAAAGTGACAACAGTGTACATCCTTGTCTTGTTCCTGATTTTAGATGAAATGCTTTCAGCTTTTTTTTTTTTTTTTCTTTTGGAGTATGTTGTTAGCTGTAGGTTTGTCAGATATGGCCTTTATTATGTTGAGGTATGTTCCCTGTATGCCCACTTTCTGGAGAGTTTTTATCATAAAACGATGTTGGATTTTGTCAAAAGGTTTTTCTGCACCTATAGAGACGATCATATGGTTTTTATTCTTCAATTTGTTGATGTAGTGTATCACACTGATTGATTTGTGGATATAGAAAAAATCTTGTATCTCTGAGATAAATCCCACTTGATTATGGTGTATGATTCTTTTAATGTATCGTTGAATTCAGATTGCTAGTATTTTGTTGAGGATTTTTGTGTCTATGTTCATCATTGATATTGGCCTGTAATTTTCTTCTTTTGTGATATCTTTGGTTTTGGCATCAGGGAGATGGTGACCTCATAGAATGAGTATAGGAGTTTTCCTTCTTCTGAGATTTTTTGGAATAGTTTCAGAAGGATAGGTGTAACCTTTTCTGTAAATGTTTGATAAAATAAGCCTGTGAAGCCATCTGGTCTTGTACTTCTGTTTATTGGAAGTGTTTTAATCACAGTTTCAATTTCAGTACCTGTGATTGGTCTGTTCATATTTTCTATTTCTTCCTGGTTCAGTCTTGGGAGATTGCACCTTTCTAAGAATTTGTCCATTTCTTCTAGGTTGTCCATTTATTGGCATATAGTTGCTTGTAGTAGTCTCTTATTATCCTTTGTATTTCTGTGGTGTCCATTGTAACTTTTCCTTTTTTCTTTTCTAATTTTATTGATTTGAGTCCTCTCCCTGATTTTGTTGATGAGTCTGGCTAAAGTTTTATCAATTTTGTTTATCTTCTCAAAGAACCAGCTTTTGGTTTCATTGATCTTTGCTATTGTTTCCTTCATCTCTGTTTCATTTATTTCTGCTCTGATATTTATGATTTCTTTCTTTCCACTAATTTTGGGTTTTGTTTGTTTCTCTTTCTCTAGTTGCTTTAGGTGTAAGGTTAGGTTGTTTATTTGAGATATTTCTTGTTTTTTGAGGTAAGATTGTATTGCTATAAACCTCCCTCTTAGAACTGCTTTTGCTGTGTCCTATAGGTTTTGGATTAATGTGTTTTGTTGTAATTTGTTTCTAGGTATTTTTTGATTTCCTCTTTGATTTCTTCAGTGATCCATTGGTTATTTAGTAACAAATTTTTTAGCCTACATGTGTTTGTGTTTTTCAGTTTACTTCCTGTATTTGATTTCTAATCTCATAGCATTGTGGTCAGAAAAGACGTTTGATGAGATATTAATTTTCTTGAATTTATTTAGGCATGATTTATGACCAAACATTTGATCTATCCTGGAGAATGTTCCATGGGCACTTGTTAAGAAATTGTGTTCTGCTGCTTTCAGATGGAATGTTCTATAAATATCAATAAAGTCTTTCTGGTGTAATGTGTCATTTAAGGTGTGCGTTTCCTTACTAATTTTCTGTCTGGTTGATCTGTCCATTAGTGTAAGTGGGGTGTTAAAGCCCCCCACTATTATTGCATTACTGTTGATTTACCCTCTTATGACTGTTAGCATTTGCCTTATATATTGATGTGCCCCTATGATGGGTACATAGATATTTACCATTGTTATATCTTCTGCTTGGATTGATCCCTTGATCATTATGTAGTGCCTTTCCTTGTCTCTTGTAATAGTCTTTATATTGAAGTCTATTTTGTCTGATAAATGTATTGCTACTCCAGCTTTCTTTTGATTTCCTTTTGCATGGAATACCATTTTCCAACCCTTCACTTTCAATCTGTTTGATTCTCTAGATCTGAACTGGGTCTCTTGTAGACAGCATATATACAGGTCTTTTTTTTGTATCCAGTCAGCCAATGTCTGTCTTCTGGTTGGAGCATGTAATCCATTTACATTTAAGGTAATTATCAACATGTATGTTCTTATTGCTATTTTGTTAATTGTTTTGCATTCGTTTTTGTGTAGTTGTTTTTCCTTCCCTTCCTCTTTGTCCTGTTGTCTTGTGATTTATAACTAACTTTAGTGTTGTGTTTAGATTCCTTTTTCTTTTTTATGTGTGTATCTATTGTAGATTTTTGGTTTGCGGATACCATGTTTTGATATAACAGTCTTTGTATAAGCAAGATTTTTTAAGTTCCTTGCCTTTTTATTTCAAATGCTTTTCTAATAGCCTGCATTTGTGCTCTCCTCTTCTCACAATTGCTGGTTTTGATATCATATTTTTGTGCAGATTATTTCCTAACTTTATTATATGTTTGCCTTTACCAGTGAACTTTTCAATTCATACTTTTTTTGTTTCTAGTTGTGACCCTTTTTCTCCTGCCTAGATAAATTCTATTAGCCTTTGTTACAAGCTGGTCTGGTGGTGCTGAATTCTTTTAGCTTTTGCTTGTCTGTAAAACTTGATTTCTCCATTGAATCTGAATGAAAGCCTTGCTGGGTGGTGTAGTCTTCATTGTAGGTTCTTCCCTTTCATCACTTTAAATATACCATACTACTCCCTTCTGGCCTGCAGAGTTTCTCCTGAAAAATCAGATGATAACCTTATGGGAGTTCCCTTGTCCCCTTGTATGTTATTTGTTGATTTTCCCTTGTTGCTTTTAATATTCTTTCCTTTGTCTTTAGTTTTTGACAGTTTGATTATTATGTGTCTCAGCATGTTCTTCCTTGGGTTTATCCTTCTTGGGACTCTCTGTGCTTCCTGGACTTGGATGACTGTTTCCTTTCCCATGTTAGGGAAATTTTCATCGTCTCTTCAAATATTTTCTCAGGTCCTTTTCTTTCTCTTCTCCTTCTGGTACCCCTAATTAGCACTCACAAGAGCCACTGCTGCCAGTGTTCCTGTCCCCACAATGAGCCACAGCCAACCCCTGCCTCTGCAAGGGACCCTCAAACACTAGCAGGCAAGTCCGACCCAGTTTCTTATGAGGTCACTGTTTTTTTCCCTGTGTCCTGTTGTGCACAAGACCTTGTTTCTGCCCTACAAAAGTGGAGTTTCTGATTCTCCCAGTCCTGTGGAATACCTGCAGTCAAACCCCACTGGCCTTCAAAGCTTCAGACTCTCTGGGAAGCTCCTCCTCCTATTGCCAGACTCCCAGACTGTGGAACCCAACATGGGGCTCAGAACTTTTGCTCCTGTGGGAAAACTTCTGTGGTATAATCATTTTCCAGTTTGCGGGTCGCCCACCCAGTGTGTATGGGATTTGATTTTATCACAGTTGTGCCCCTCCTACCATCTCACTGTGGCTTCTTCTTTGTCTTTGGAAGTAGGGTATCTTTTCTGGTAGGTCCCAGCATTTTTCTGTTGGTGGTTGTTTAGCAGTTAGTTGTGATTTTGGTGTTTCTGTAAGAATGGGTGAGCTCACATCCTTCTACTCCACCATCTTGCCTCCTTCTCCTAATTTATTTGTATTTGTCTGAGTGGACTCTGATGTCCAAAAAGCAGACACACCAGGTATGGGTAAATTATATACGAGTTATAGTGCTGCCTCCCACTGATTCCCAGATCCAATGGGCAAAAATTCAAAGGTTCTTAGACTTAGGCAAGCCACTTCTCCTAGCAGGCCATATTGCTC
Source organism: Balaenoptera musculus (assembly GCF_009873245.2). NCBI lineage: Eukaryota > Metazoa > Chordata > Mammalia > Artiodactyla > Balaenopteridae > Balaenoptera > Balaenoptera musculus. The sequence goes on from NC_045804.1 coordinate 28,788,723, forward strand.
ATTATGTCAAGGGAGTTGAGGGTGAGAAACACATCAAAATCTGGTTGTCTCCAAGAAGCATTAAGTCTAAATTCTTTTAGACCAAGGGAAATCAACTCAGTCAGTGGATTCTAGCAGACAAAATGCCAGATTGCTTATCCTATTATTCCAGGTTAATACTGAAAAAGCACTAGAGGCTTCTCACTTATGACTTTCAGTGATCTTATTTGCAGTCAACCAGATGTTCATGGGTCACACCAACTAAGTGAAATTAATCCATTAATTCTGTAAAATAATATCACTAGAGCTAATTATAATTTAAATATAATATTTTCCTCTAAATTCAAGTTATTTCATAATATAAAGTGTCATGATATTGTTTATTATTTAAGGTTTAGAGGCATAAGCACAACTTTGAAATGGTTCGGTGATCAAAGAGAAGTTCTGCCATATGGTAGTTTTTGCTTCAAGGGCCCTTGTTGTTACAAAGTTGATAATATTAAAGGCTCTTCAATACACATTCCTAAAAGGATGTCAACATCAACATCAGCCCAATTCTCCTTTATTGCATGTTCCCTGCCATAATGTCAGGATATTTGAGTCAGAGCTTTTGTTGGGGAAAATGTGTGTTGACAGTTATTGATTCATAAGTCAGTATGATTGTTGCTTTACAGAACATTGCCATTTTCATGCCAGGCACTGTGCTAGGGTCACAGTCCAAAAAAAATAATACCTTAGATACCATTCCTCATTTGTAGTAAAAATACAAAATTACTCATGCTTAATTTTAAGTTGATATATGCAATATGTGTGCATTTGAGGTTGTTCACAAGGTGTGAACTTACATAGACTTAAAAACAAACAAAACATAAAGTCATAGAAGAAAAGGTTAATTACTAAATCCAGAAATCAAACTTCAGTTTTTACTTAATTTTTCTCCCTTAGTTATTAGGTGTGTTTTTACTCTAACACACATCTGATTTTCAAGAGGTCTTCTTTTAATTAAACATTTTTATTTTGAAATAATTTTAGATTTATATACAGTTGTAAGAAATAATAGACATCTCATGTACCTGTAATCAAATTTTACCACCATACAAACCTACAGTAGAATATCATAACAAGGATACTGACTTTGACACAGTCAGTATGGGGAACACTTTCATCACTACAAGGATCCCACAAGTTGCTCTTCTATAGCTACAATCACTCCCTTTTAACCACTCCCTCACTAACACCTGGCAGGCAACAATCTCTTCATGTCTATTGTTTTGTCATTTCAAGTATGTTATATACATGAAATCATACAGTATGTAACATTTTGGAACCGGATTTTTCACTTTGCACAGTTTTCTGGAGATTCACAGTTCATATCTTTTTATTGATGAATAGTGTTCTATGGTATGGATGCATCATAGATTGCTTTTTTCCAGGTTTATTGAGATATAATTGATATACAACATTGTGTAAGACTACGATGTACAGCATGATGATTTACTACAGGTATACATTGAGAAGTGATTATCACAGTAAGGTTAGTTACATTCTTCACCTCATATATTTACCATTTATTGTTGTTGCTGTTGTCATTATGATGAAAACATTTAAAATCTACTTTTCTGCAACTTTTAAGTATACAATACAGCATTATTAACTATAGTCACCATATTATACATAAGATACCCGGAATTATTTCTTTTATAATTGGAAGTTTATAGCTTCTGACCCACAGCTCCATTATCTTCCCTGCTCCAGCCTAGAACCTGGCAACAACGATTTTACCCTTTGATTCTATGAGTCAGCTTTTTTTGATTCTACATGTAAGTGAGATCATACAGTTTTTGTCTTTCTCTGTCCAACTTATTTCACTCAGCATAAGGTCCTCAAGTTGCATCCATGTTGTTGTAAATGACAAAATTTCCATCTTTTTCTATGGCTGAAAAATATTCTTCTGTGTGTGTCTGTGTATGTCCGTGTGCTCCACATTCTTTTTTATCCATTCATCAGTTGATAGACATTTAGGTTGTTTCCATCTCTTGGCTTTTGTGAATAATGCTGCAAAGAACATGGGAGTGCAGATATATCTATGAGATCCTAATTTTCTTTCCTTTGGATAAATACCTAGAAATGGGGTTGCTGTATCATATAGTACTTATATTTTTAATTTTTTGTATGATGTCTATACTATTTTCCATAGTGTCTTTACCAATATATGTTCCCACCAAGGTTCTCCTTTTCTCCTTTTCTCATATTCTCATCAGTATTTGATATCTCTTGTCTTTTTGATAACAGCCATTCTACCAGGTGTCGGGTGATAGCTCAGTGTGATTTTGATTTACATTTTCCTGATGATTAGTGATAAACCTTTTCATGTACTATTTGATCATTGTATGCCTTCTTTGGGAAAATGGTAATTTCACATTACTAATGATGTTGATGTTGAACATTTTTTCACATGATTATTTTCCATGTGGGTATCCTCTTACATAAAATATCTTCATGTGTTCTTCCCATTTTCTAATTTGCATTTGGTTTTGTCTTTTTTGTTGACATTGTAGTTTTGTTCTATTTTGTTTAGTTTTTAATATCCTAGATTCTAGGTAGATGTAGCTTTGAAATATTTTTTCCCTGAAAATAGTTTGGCTTTTCATATACTTAGTGGGGTATTTTGCAGATTAAAAGTTTGTAATTTGTTGAAGTACAATTTATTAAATTCTCCTATATATATTGTGAATTTGGTGTCAAATCTAGGAAATATTTGCCTAGCCTAGAACACAAATATTGTCTATTTTTTTTCAAAGGTTTCATAGTTTTAAGTTATAATTTAAGTTGCAATCCATATTTATGTAGCATTATAAAGCATGGGACCTAAGACAAGTTTTTTTTTTTTCCTCTATATATATCCAATTAATTTTCCACCTTCATCAAAAATCAGGCATATTTGTATGGATCTATTTCTTAGTTCTGTCTTCAGTTCCATTGATTTATATGCCCATTCTTCCTCCAATGAAATATTCTTGATTTTTATAGCTATACAATAAGGCTTCGAATAGTGTAGACTAATCCTTCTCACATTATTATTTTTTCTCAAAATTTATTTTAGCTATTCTATTTCATTTCCTGTTCCATATAAGTGTTAGAGTATCTACAACAAATCATATTGCAATTTTAATATTAATTGCATTAAACCTGCATATCAATCTTTATCATATGCAGTTTTCCAATTCATAAACATGAAATGTATCTCAATTTGTTTAGATCGTCTTTGTTTACCTTTATCAAGGTTGAGCAGTTTCAGCTTCCAAATACTACACATATTTTGTTTGATTCACATCTAAATTTTCTTTATTTTTTTCAAGCAATTGTAAATACATTGCATTTTTAATTTTGTTATCCATGTCTTCACTGATTCTACATAGAAATAAGAATGATTTGTGTATGTTTATCTTGTATCCTGTCAACTTGCTAAAATAACTTTTTAGTTTTAAGATTTTTTTTTTTAAATAGCTTGGAATTTTCTATGTAGACAATCATGTCATCTGCAAAAATTGAGAATTTTTTCCTTCGTATCTGACGTGTATGATCCTCATTTCCTTTTCTTAACTTACAACACTGTTTACAAATTCTAGCACTATATTGAGTAATAAAAATTTAGAATAGACAAATTTACATTCTTTATGAGTCTTATTGGATAAGTATTCAGTCTTAGATTATTAAGAATAATAACATTTGTAGGTGTTTTGTTTGTTATTTTTGTTGTTTTGTAGATGCTCTATATCAAATTGAGGAAGTTTCCTTTGTTACTGTATTTCTGAGAATTTTTATCATGAATGGATGCTGAGTTTTGTCAAATGTATTGTGTATGGATTGATGTGATCATATGTTTCTTCTCTTAGCCTGTTAATATGGTGGATCACTTTGATTGATATTGGGTGAATTGTAGTAGAGTGTGCTTTTTAATGAATTATAAAAATTGACAACTTGAGTGGTTATATCTATTTGTGTAGATTTGTTTCTACTATTCCCTAATTATCTTTTTTTTTTTTTTTAATGTCTATGGGGCCTATAGTGATATCCCCTATTTCATCCTTGATATTGGTAAATTGTGTTTTCTTTCTATTTTTCTTTATCAATTTTTTTTAGTGTGTCAATTTTATTGTTTTCAAAGAAACATCTCTTTGTTTCATTAGCTTTTTTGCTACAGTTTTGTCTTTACAACTTTATTGATTTATGTTTTTATCTTTATTGTTCCCCTCCTTCTGCTTCATTTGAGTTTATTTTGCTTTTTGTATACAGTTTTGGTCATTGTTCTAGGTATTATATAATCTATATATAACCTATCACAGCCTAGTGATTTTATCATTTTATATGTTTGAGTGTAGTTTAGAAATTTTATCTCTCTTTCATTATTTATCCTCTCTTATTTGTAACATTAATGAATTAAATATTTCTTTTCCATATATTTAGATACACATCAGACAGTCAATGTTTTCTTCAAATTTCAAACATAAATTAGAAAATTCAAGAGGAGAAGGAAAGTCTGTGTTTATCTATAATTTTGTTTCTTTTGTTTACCTATATTTTTGCTTGCTTGCTTTCATTGTGATATCCTTAATGTTATGTGTTAATGCTGACCATGATCACCTAGCTGATATAGAAGGACATCCAAAAAGAGGCAGAAATTCTTATGTAAACAACTATGCCAGGAGGAACCTAAAGGAAAATGCAATTCAAATTTACCAATTGTTTTTCTATGTAGAAAAAGTGGTTGGAATCCTGACTTGAGCTTGAACAATCAGTTGGACATTCAATAAAGCCTGGGTTTGGAATTAAGTGTATGAGTTTATTTCATTTACATCATTCTACCATTGATATGGCAGATTCTGTTACTACATTAAAATTCCAGTTAACTGTCACATTTCAAAAAAATGTTTTAAAGTTATGTTTAGTGAAGTGGATTATGTCAGAGCTATAACATTTCTTTTTTTTAAACATAATACTCCCAAGGGAAGTTGTTAGGATGTATTTCCACAGTGTTAAATGTGCATTCTAAAATATGTCATTTCAATATACAGTGAGGGATTTTCATTCTCACATTCATACCTCTGTAAAAATCTTAAATTGTCTGTTTACTTAGGAAGTTGGAAAACACTTTTCTTTTTAATTTAGGATGCTTAATTGGATGCCAATCTCTTAAATTCCTTGAATCTTTAGCTTCTTAATAAAAAATTGTTCAACATAATTTGGAAAGAAAAACTATGCACACATTATCCTACTTATAAACAATAATAGTGGATACCAAAAAAAGTAATTCATATAATTTATAATTTATTCATATAAATTGGTAATTTATATATACCAATTAAGATATCTAGCCATCTCAGTGAGTTTAATGCTTACATATTATAAAGCATATTTTTCCAAAAAATAAAGCATATTTTTCACTTATTGGTATATGTACCTCCAGTAATGTCATTTGTTAACATGATAACTATTGGTAGAAAATCTTGCCCTTTAAAATATAATGATAATTATCTGTAATTAACAGTATATATATTTTGTTTGCAATTTGTATTATGATATTATTTCAGTCTTATGGGAAAATATCAGAAATAGTATACAAGGAACTTTCATATATAGTCTTTACCCAGCTTCACTATTTGTTTAAACTTTTCCCCATTTGCTTTATAATTTTTTTATAAATATGTATATGAAATTTATCATGAGCCTTTTGAGAGTAGATTGGAGATACAGTGCCCCTTTATTCCAAAATACATTAACAAGTATTTCCTATATAACCAAAGTACTGTTAATAAAACATGGAAATTTTAGCTGGATACAATACTATTTAATCTATATTCCATATTGAATTTTTTCAGTTGTCCCAATAATATTCTTGGCAGTCTACTGTAAAGAGAAATATCTTTTCTCCAATTATTTATTGATTTGTTCATTTATATCAGTATGAATTTATGTTCTTATTTTATTGAATCAGTTACAACTTGTTACTATCCTCGTTTATTTTGAAGCTGAAATTGTCCTAGAGTTGGCCCACTGGGGACTCTTTTAAGCTGGCTGCTATGATCTTACGATACGACTTTCATTCTTTGAGTCTTCCTTACTTTCTCTTGCCACAAGGTGCTCCAACATTTTCTAAAAATAGTTTTTGTTTTTCTGTTTTTGTTTTTATTTTTATTTTAGGCATTCTAGTAGGTGTGTGGTAGCACATTATAAATATAATTTGCATTTGTTTTGCATTTGACTGATGATCCCATGGGCTTACCGACTATATGAACATCTTCTTTTGGAAAATGTATTTTTCAAGTTTTTATACATTTTACATTACTATGTTATTTTATTGAGTTCTAAGAATTCTTTATACTGCCTACAAATTCTTTGTAAAAATTTCCTTTTAATCTATGATTTCTCTATTTATTTTCTGACATATGTTATGCAAAAAGTTATTAATATTGGTGAAGTCTAATTTGTTTTTCTTTTAATTTCTTCTTTGGTTATTGCTTTCTACTTATTTTCTCAAAAACCTTTGCTACCTACAAATCACAAAGATATATATTTATATTCTCTTCTAAAGCTTAATACTGTTAATTTTTACATTTATGCCTATGATCTGTTTTAAATCAATATTTGTGTATTTGTGTATGGTGTGAGATCATAATTCTTTATATTTTTTTACATATGGATATCTAGCACAATTATTACAAGGCTTCCTCTGTTGAAATTACCTTTGCAACTGGTCAAATATAAATTACTGTAAATATAATTTTGTCATTGGTTTTGCTTGTGATTTTCTGTTTGTTTGTTTGTTGTCTTACTTTACTGTGAAAAATCTATACTAAAATGTTGAATAGAAGTGATGAGTGAGCATCTTTGTCATGTTCCCCATTGTCAGGAATAAAAAGTTAAATATTTCACCATTACATACGATGTAGGTATAGTTTTTTAAAAGATACTGTTTATGAGATTGAGGAAGTTCAATTGTACACTTAGATTGCTGACATATTTTATTTTAAAAACTACTTTATTTTGTAAAATGTTTTTTCTGCATTAGATGAGATAAAAATATTTTTCAATTACTCTGTTAATATGGTGAGATACATTAACTATTTTATCAAATGTGGAATAAACCTATTATAATACACTTTGGTTTTTATAAAATGTTACAATAAATTTGTAAATAATCTGTCTTCCCTTTTTTCTGGTAAACCTGTCATTATTTATGTCATTATGCACCACATATAATATTTTCTCTAATAACCCTCAAGGATATCTTTTTTTCTTTTTCTTTTTATTATTTTACATCTTTATTGGAGTATAATTTCCTTACAATATTCTGTTAGTTTCTGCTGTATAACAAAGTGAATCAGGTATATGTATACATATATCCCTATATCCCCTCCCTCCCACCCTCCCTATCCACCCCTCTAAGTGGTAACAAAGCACCAAGCTGATCTCCCTGTGCTATGTGGCTGCTTCCCACTAGCTATCTATTTCACATTTGGTAGTATATATATGTCAATGGTACTCTCTCACTTCATCCCAGCTTCCCCTTCCCTCTCATCATGTCCTCAAGTCCATTCTCTACATCTGTGTCTTTATTGTTGTCCTGTGCCTAGGTTCATCAGAACCTTTTTTTTTTTCATTCCATAATATATGTTAGCATACAGTACGAGTTTTTCTCTTTCTGAATTACTTCATTCAGTATGACAGACTCAAGGTCCATCCACCTCACTACAAATAACTCAATTTCGTTTCTTTTTATGGCTAATATTCCAATGTATATATGAGCCACATCTTCTTTATCCATTCATCTGCCACTGGACACTTAGGTTGTTTCCATGTCCTGGCTATTGTAAATAGTGCTGCAGTGAACATTGTGGTACATGTTTCTTTTTGAATTATGGTTTTCTCAAGGTTTATGCCCAGTAGTGGGACTGCTGGGTCGTATGATAGTTCTATTTTTAGGAAACTGCATACAGTTCTCCATAGTGGCTGTATCAATTTACATTCCCACCAACAGTGCAAGAAGGTTCCCTCTTCTCCACACCCTCTCCAGCATTTATTGTTTGTAGATTTTTTGATGATGGCCATTTCTGACTGGTGTGAGGTGATACCTCATTGTAGTTTTGATTTGCATTTCTCTAATAATTAGTGATGTTGAGCATCCTTTCATGTGTTTGTTAGCTATCTGTATATCTTCTTTGGAGAAATATCTATTTAGGTCTCCCACACTTTTTTGGATTGGGTTGTCTGTATTTTTGATATTGAGCTGCATGAGCTGCTTGTATATTTTGGAGATTAATCCTTTGTCAGTTGCTTCATTTGCAAATATTCTCTCCCATTCTGAGGGTTGTCTTTTCGTCTTGTTTATGGTTTCCTTTGCTGTGCAAAAGCTTTTAAGTTTCATTAGGTCCCATTTGTTTATTTTTTATTTTATTTCCATTACTCTAGGAAGTGGATCAAAAAAGATCTTGCTGTGATTTATGTCAAAGAGTGTTCTTCCTATGTTTTCCTCTAAGAGTTTTAGAGTGTCCGGTCTTACATTTAGGTCTCAAATCCATTTTGAGTTTATTTTTGTGTATGGTGTTTGTTAGAGAGTATTCTAATTTCATTCTTTTACATGTAGCTGTCCAGTTTTCCCAGCACCACTTATTGAAGAGATTGTCTTTTCTCCATTGTATATGTTTGCCTCCTTTGTCATAGATTAGTTGACCATAGGTGCGTGGGTTTATCTCTGGGCTTTCTATCTTGTTCCATTGATCTATGTTTCTGTTTTTGTGCCAGTACCATATTGTCTTGATTACTGTAGCTTTGTAGTATTGTCTGAAGTCAGGGAGTCTGATTCCTCCAGCTCCGTTTTTTTCCCTCAAGACTGCTTTGGCTATTCGGGGTCTTTTGTGTCTCCATACAAATTTTAAGATGATTTGTTCTAGTTCCGTAAAAAATGCCATTGGTAAATTTGATAGGGATTGCATTGAATCTGTAGATTCAAGAGATTTCCGTGCATTAATTTTGTATCCTGCAACTTTACCAAATTCATTGATTAGCTCTAGTAGTTTTCTGGTGGCATTTTTAGGATTCTCTATGTATAGTATCATGTCATCTGCAAACAGTGACAGTTTTACTTATTCTTTTCCAATTTGTATTCCTTTTATTTCTTTTTCTTCTCTGATTGCCGTGGCTAGGACTTCCAAAACTATGTTGAATAATAGTGGTGAGAGTGGACATCCTTGTCTCATTCCTGATCTTAGAGGAAATGCTTTCAGTTTTTCACCATTGACAATGATGTTTGCTGTGGGTTTGTCATATATGGCCTTTATTATGTTGAGCTAGGTTCCCTCTATGCCCACTTTCTGGAGAGTTTTTACCATAAATCGGTGTTGAATTTTGTCAAAAGTTTTTTCTGTATCTGTTGAGATGATCATATGGTTTTTATTCTTCAATTTGTTAATATGGTATATCACATTGATTGATTTGCCTATATTGAAGAATCCTTGCATCCCTGGGATAAATCCCACTTGATCGTGGTGTATGATCCTTTTAATGTATTGTTGGATTCTGTTTGCTCGTATTTTCTTGAGGATTTTTGCATCTATGTTCACCAGTGTTATTGATCTGTAATTTTCTTTTTTTGTGGTATCTTTGTCTGGTTTTGGTATCAGGGTGATGGTGGCCTCATAGAATGAGTTTGGGAGTGTTCCTTCCTCTGCAATTTTTTGGAAGAATTTGAGAAGGATAGGTGTTAGCTCGTCTCTAAATGTTTGATAGAATTTTTCTGCAAAGCCATCTGGTTCTGGACTTTTGTTTGTTGGAAGATTTTTAATTACAGTTTCAATGTCATTACTTATGATAGATCTGCTTGTATTTTCAAATTCTTTCTGGTCAGTCTTGAAAAATTGTACCTTTCCAAGAATTTGTCCATTTCTTTGTGGTTGTCCATTTTATTGGCATATAGCTGTTTGTAGTAGTTTCTTAGGATGCTTTGTATTTCTGTGGTGTCAGTTGTGGTTTCTCCTTTTTCATTTCTAATTTTACTGATTTTCATCCTCTCTCTTTTTTTCTTGATGAGTCTGGCTAAAGGTTTATCAATTTTGTTTATGTTCTCAAAGGACCAGCTTTTAGCTTTATTGATCTTTGCTATTGTTTTCTTCATTTCTATTTCATTTATTTCTGCTCTGATCTTTATGATTTCTTTCCTTCTACTGACTTCGGGTTTTCCTTGTTCCTCTTTCTCTAGTTGTATTAAGTGTAGGGTTAGATTGTTTGAGATTTTTCTTGTTTCTTGAGGTGAGATTGAATTGCTATAAACTTCCCTCTTAGAACTGCTTTTGCTGCATCCCATAGGTTTTGGGTGGTCCTGTTTTCATTGTCATTTGTCTCTAGGTATTTTATGATTTCTTCTTTGACTTATTCTTTGACTTCTTGGTATCTCTTGGTTATTTAGTAGTGCACTGTTTAACCTCCATGTATTTGTGTTTTTTCCAGTTTTTTTTTCCTGTAATTGATTTCCTATCTCATAGTGTTGTGGTCAGAAAAAATGCTTGATACGATTTCAAGTTTTTAAAATTTTCTGAGGCTTGATTTGTGACCCAAGATGTGATCTATCTTGGAGAATGTTCTGTGTGCACTTGACAAGAAAGTTTATTCTGCCACTTTCAGGTGGAATGTCCTATAAATATCAATTAAATCTATCTGATCTATTGTGTCATTTAAAGCTTGTGTTTCCATATTTATTTTTTGTTTGGATGAAAACCTAAACAGACATTTCACCAAAGAAGGCATACAGATGGCCAAGAGGCACATGAAAAGATGCTCAACATCACTAATTATTAGAGAAATGCAAATCAAAACTACAATGAGCTATCACCTTACACCAGTCAGAATGGCCATCATCAAAAAATCTACAAACAGTTAATGCTGGAGAGAGTGTGGAGAAAATGGAACCCTTTTGCACTGTTGGTGGAAATATAAATTGATACAGCCACTATGGAGAAAAGTATGGAGGTTCCTTAAAAAACTAAAAATAGAACTACCATATGACCCAGCAATCTCACTACTGGGCATATACCCTGAGAAAACCATAATTCAAAAGGACGCATGTACCCCAATGTTCATTACAGCACTCTTTACAACACCCAGGACATGGAAACAACCTAAATGTCCAATGATAGATGAATGGATAAAGAAGATATGGTACACATATACAATGGAATATTACTCAGCCCTAAAAAGGAACAAAATTGAGTCATTTGTAGAGATGTGGATGCACCTAGAGTCTGTCATATAGAGTGAAGTAAGTCAGAGAGCAAAAAATAAACATCGTATATTGACACATATATGTGGAATCTAGAAAAATGGTACAGATGAACTTATTTGTAGGGCAGGAATAGAGATATAGATGTAGAGAATGGACATTTGGACATGGGGGTGAAGGGGAGGGTGGGACAAATTGGAAGATTAGGTTTGACATAAATACGCTCCCACATTTAAAATACATAGCTAGTGGGAACTTGCTGTATAGCACAGGGAGCTCCGCTTGGTGCTTTGTGATTACCTAGATGGGAGGGGATGGGGATGATGGAGGTCTAAGAGGGAAGGAATATAGGTAAACATAAAGCTGATTCACTTTATTGTACAGCAGAAACTAACAATTTTAGTAAAGCAATTTTAATCCAATAAAAATTAAAATTAAAATTAAAAAAATAAAAATAAAAATAAATAAATACATATATACATACATACAACAGGAAAAAAAATGTATGCACAGGGTTGCAGGGCACAAGATGGCAGGGATTAAAGATATAAGAATAACCCAACTGTATTCAAACAACATTGTGTTATTATGATTGGAATGTTATCCAATTTTCTCTTTAAATAAAATACAAAGATTGCTTTTCCTTCTCCTTCCCTTCCTCCTCTCCCTCAGCCTTCTTCCATATAGAATCAGAATTCCTGGAGTAAACCTTGTTAATAGTTATGGGAAATTAGGAAGGCATATTATTTATTAATGTATTCAGTAAGTATTTATTGAATTCTTACAATATGCCAAGCACTGTGCTACAAAATGTCTCAGAAAAATCTTGCTTTTGTATTGGAACTGTATGTAACTGGCTTAGGGTATACACTGCCTATGAGGGTAGCGTTTCAAATGTGCTCATTCTGAAAGGGATGGAAGGATTGGGGGAGGGAGAATAACTAGGATTCTTACATTAATCTACTGGGATAATATAGTATTCAAAAATATATTGAATTGTATAATATAAATGTATTTTTGGAAAAAATCCAATTCTTTTTTAAACACAAAGTTTAGAAAGTAAAACACTGCAGAATTTTCACTTCAGAGATAGGATTTTAAAAGACTGAGGAACTTCGTGCTTATCTTGTCTTTGTACCCCTCTCCTGTCCTATTCTTTTTATAACTGCATATGCCTTAGAATAAAACAAAAACCAACCTGAAATTCAGATTCATGACTGTGGTCAGGAAAACACTGGCCAAACCCTGATTTCTTTGTCAATTTCTAGTCCCACACTCTTGCCAACATGTGCCAAATCAAGCTCAGCACCATTTCCAATTCACTTTCTTCCCTCCCTTGCTTGCTCATGCAGCCTTTTTGCCATTTTATCTTCCTGGCAAAACCCCTGATTCTCTACACTCTTCGCAATTAGTGGAGGTATTCCAGATACTCTCCATCATTAATGTTTTGGCTAGGGATTCAGATTAAATTTCAGAGACACTTTGCACAACAGATAAGTGCCAAGCATCAGTGTAGCATTTTCACATGTAGCATCTATTCTGTCACCAGAAGACATTAATATCACCATCAAACAGTTAAGCAAGTTATAGCTCTGAGAGGCAAGGTAAAATAACCCAATTTATGTCACACACCACTCAAGATTTGCTGTAATTAATGTCTTTTTGTTCCAAAGGACAGAAATACACAAGTTGAAGTCAAAACGAGGGTCACTATAGCAAGATTATGAGGAAAGTCACAGAATACTTTGCAAAAAATAAAACAAGGCATCATCCTAATAAGACAGCCTTTATTCATTTCTCTCTTTCATTTTTTCTTCCTGTCTCCTGCTCCCCACTTATCTTCTACCTTACTCTCTCTCTCAATATTTGTCTCATATCTTTGCTTCTCTCTGCTTATTTGCTATATTCATTTCTCTGTACACTGGCTTTCTCTGCAGCAATATTAGTTTCTGTACTTTTCATCCTCAGCTTGCCCTTAACTCTGTTTCATCATAGAAATGATTCTGTCCCTAAACCTAACACCTGAAGACCTAATATTCTAAATTTACATTTTAGAAATAAAATCTGATATCCTCAATCCGAACTTCATCCCTGAGCTGAGAACCTGCAGTCAGTGGGTTGGTTGCTGGCACAGAATAGAAGTCTGTCCATCTAGGCCCATCATGTCACTGTAGACTGCTGACAGAGTACTATTTTAAAGAAAGGAATGTGGAAGGAATGTAGTCATAACTACAGTGGCAGAATCTGGTCAACTGTCTTCTGATTTCAGCCCTGGGCTCTTCCCACTACACCAGCCTGAGGAACTGACTGTGTTTTGGTCATCTTTGCATTCCTGCAACACTCTATAAAAATGAATGCCTAGAAATTGCAGATGCTGATACAATGTTGGTTCATGTGGTGACCTTGTAGTGAAATAGACTAACATTGGCAGGTCATGGACATACCCTAATCTTTTCATCCAAAAGTCAACTTTCAGTTGAGTGTCATCTAAAACTTGTTTAAGCCAAACCCCTAGATAGAGACAGAAGGGAAAAGGGAGAGAGAGAAGGAAGATTTTAACGATACCTGATTAAGTTCCAATGAATGCAATCTGATTTTGGAATAAAGAGAACTGAGGAATGAAAACCCATTCTGCCATAGAGTTATTTGTCATTCTTGTGCAGTTGCCAAATAAATCAGTAAAAATAGATTTTAAAAAAAAATTTAAATTAAGGCAGAAGCTATACCGGGACAATGGAGAGTTGAGAGAGATATAGAGATGAAACTTTTCCTCTGTCCTTTCTACAGGGCTTTATCAGATTAAATATACTTTCTTCCCTTAAATCTTCTTTTGCAGTGTTTGCTTATTGTAATTCAGGGACTAGAAAAGCAAACTTCTAAAGATTTAATTTTTATCTCTTTTTTTTTTCCCCCCTTGCAGCTCAGGTATTTTTCCTTCCCCTTTCCCACTCCTTCACAGTTTGAAGAGTTCTCAAAGAAATTCAGCCAGTTTGCCAGTCTGGTCTGCACTGTAATTTTGGTTAGCAGATACTGCAGTGTTGTATGTGCCATCTAATTTATTTTCTCCTTTGCACCATTCCCTCTTCTATTTACTTAACACTTTGAATGTTTACAATCCAGTAAGAGGTCATATAAATTTATTAAACCTCTCTGATTTTTTTTTCCTTTTAAATATGTTATTTTAAGCTTTTCTTTCAGTTTCCTCCTATTTTTGGAATGGTTCCTCAGGGCTCTCATTATTTGGATCTCCCACTGACTTAAACTTCTCTAGAGCAGAGTGCTTGTAATTTCTTTGACTTAAGCTGGCATATTAATCACTTGCTTAGCCTTAAAGAATTTAGGGTAGAACTTCTTTCAATGGAACTGTTGCTTGAGTTGCTGCCACAGCAGCAAAGGAAATGCATCTGGTCCCCTCTGTTGAAAGCAATTTGCCCCCTGCCAGCAGCTCAGCTTTGTGGTCACAGAAGAGCAAACCCTGTGGGAACTGGGGGATGTCAGTGGTAAGAACAGAAGAAATGTGGACTACATCTAACTCTAGGTTGTGTCCAGGAAGGGAAATGGCAGAGTGCACATTAGCTTCCCAGTGCCATTTCTTCTTCTGGCCATAAGTCTAATCATAAGTCTTCTGTAAATCACCTGGGACACATGAAGAGTAATTGCTTCCCACATGATTTTCTTAGATTTTTTAATGGAGTTTAAATTTTATACCATTGCTTACTGACCTCCTGTACATTCTTTCCTTTCTTCTTTCTTGTGTATAGGTATGGACTTGGGGCCCTCATTCATACTAACTGCATTTTTTCCTTAGTGATAGTAGACCAGAGCCTTTTCTATTTTTTAGGATGGGCTTACTTTAGGTAAGAATATTTAGATAAAATCTTCCCAGAAATTTCTTCTGGATGCTTCAAACTACTTTGAGTGTACCTCTTTTGTAAGCTTTGCTAATTTCAGCTTTGAAAAGAGGGTTCCTGTTAGGTTCATTATTAACTTCCCACAGTTCCTAGAACAATAACTTGCATATTTTATGTATTTGACTAGTAATTATTAAACACATCAATATAGATCCATCTGTAGAGTGACCAGGTGGATTTTTATGGATAAACATTACCTGTTTAGTCATATAGAGCTCCATTATGCTATATCTACTCAACAAACTAGATACTGAAATTGCATTCCTCCTTGGATGGGACTCGAACTCAGCCAAACTTCAGATTGGGACTTGAACCCATAATCCCTGATTTAGGAGGTGACTCAAACCCACTGTCTTTTAATTAAAACTGTTAACCTGATGTCAAGACTTACTGAAGCTTGGGTTCTCTAGTCTCAGCACAGAAAGAATTCAGGGTGAGGCAAAGTGATATGCAAAGAGTGAGTTTATTCGCATAGGATGCTTGTGAGACATATAAGCAGAGAACAAAAAAAGGCTACATTTTTATAATCAAAGAAAAAGTGGGGAGGGGAGAAGACTACTTTCTTCCTCATTTTTTGGTAGACATCATGGCTTACATCGTTAGTCCCTCTTTTAACCTGATATGGTCTTACTGGGACTGTTATGGTGCTATTTTAATCATATGTATATTAGCAAAAGGGTGGTAACATAAACTAAAATATGGTAATTCATCTCAGATTTTGGTATAATGTCCCCTTTCACCTAGTTTCTTTACCCCTTTCACCTCTATTCCTGTCTTGACTACATGCAGAAATGTTAATCTTCAAGGGCCTTTAACTTCCTTACTTCATGTAACAAGATTCCAACCCCATATCTATTGTTATGTTTTAACTATCAGGACTTGTGGGTTGAGTGTGCCTGGCACTTGAATGTGCCCAATCTTCCTTCAAGGTAGAGTAAATTGTTGCTAGGTTACTGGATTCTTTTCTTGAGTAGTCATTAGCTTACAACAGTCTCCCAAACTCCCTTAAAATTCCAGTCTTTAATCTCCTAGTGAGATTTCTAAACTAATTATTTAATCATCCTACTCTATCCCTATCAGTACTACACTCATGCTGAATCCAAGCACGACTTCACTATTCAAATCCTTTGATATGAATGACTCGTCTCAACCTACTCTTCTCTAATCATCATTCCACCATAATTAGAACTCTCCTAGCTCATTTTCCTCTTTTATTTCTTGCTTTGCCCCTTATTCTTGCTGCTCAATATGATTTTCCCCACTGATACCTGGTTTTCCCTCACTATAGCTCTTGCACTTGCCATGATATATGGCATCCTCAGTGGAAAAGGACACACCATATTGTTCTCTCAATATCTTCTTGTTGGCATTTTGGATCTTCTGTAAGCCTGCCACACCTCTCATAGGACCTCTAAACATTACCAATGGTACTTGATATTGTCAGTTCTACCAATGCACATTGATGAGAAATGAGTATTGATCCTAAACACTGCAAAAAGGGAAAGCTGCTTACAACAAAGACCTATGCATTAGAGGGAGGAGTCAAGATGGCAGAATAGGAAGATATGGAATTTGTCTCTCCTCACAAGTATACTAAGAATACAACTACAAATGAAACAATTCTTACAGGGCACCTGCTGAACATTAGTAGAAGAATTCAGACACCTAAAAGGACAAGAAAAATTCCCTCTTAACTGGGTAGGATGAAATAAAGAAAAAAAGAAAAGAGGAATCAAAAAAGGAACCAGCAATCTTAGTGGGAAGCTGAAGGTGAGGAAATGTTCCTGCGCTCAAAAAAAACCCCTCACAGTGGGGAAATCAGCTGGGACAGAAACGGACCTTTGAAGGATCAAAGGGGAATGCAGTGGGTGGTCTGTGGAAGGCAGGATAAAATAAGAACTGCGTGCATGGTCTGTGTTGCAGCCCTGTGCACCCCAGCCTGAGTCATTTGTCTCCTGCTGCATAGGGGAGTTGCATGCTGGAAAGTGGGGTTTGTAGCACAGACCCAGGGAGGGGACAGCAGTTGGCTGTGAAAATACAGCCTGAAGGGACAGGAGTAAGGAACTCTACAACTGGAAAAGTTGGGGAAGAAGTCTGGGACTCCATAGAAGCAAGGCATCTTTGTTGAGTAGAACACAAGATGGAAGGGGCTGCCATTGCAACCCCATTCCCCACCCACTGGCTTCTGTCTCTGTGGGCACTAAGAAGGGCATCCATCTGAATATACTTGCCCACCCCTCAAACCAAGGCCTCCTCCACCTCTGTAGGCTCTGAGGTCCTGAGTGCCTCCCATGCCAAACCTCCTCGGGAATCAACCCTGGGCACCCCTGCCTGAGACAGGAATCTTCTGATGCTGGCAGGGGCTGAGTGCTAAAGCATTGGATTAAGAGAGTGGATCCAGGGAGAGGACCACTTGGTTGCATGGATACAACAGAGGAGACAGGAGTGAGTGAGGGGCTCCATGTCTGGGAGTTAGCAGAGTCTGCATAGGAAATGAGACACCATTGTTGACTGGTGTGTAATGGGTGGGGCCACCACTGCCCCCACACGCCAGCCCCTGCCTTTTTGGGCACTGAGAGGGACTCTTACCAGAGTGAGAGCACCCCAGTCTATTGCACCTGCTTGTTGGTCTCTGGGGATGCAGGGACATCACACACCCCAGTGTGGCCACCATATCTCCCCCTGGCCTGAGTGAGTGTGTCCCAATCAGCTGCTACTTTCACTCCCTCTTGCCTGTGTGGTGAACAGAGGCCTGAGGGTGGTGCACATGCAGAGGTGAGGCCAAAATCAAAGCTGAGCCTAAGCTGTGATTAAGGAAGAGGAACAGAAATTTCTCCATTCAGTTGCACAAGCTGCAGATTAAATCCCCACAATTGGCTTGGTAAATCCTGCAAGTCTGGAATGTCTGAATAGACAATGAGTGTTCCCACAACTGAAACCAGTCTAGCTTTAGCAGCAGTGGATTTGGGACCAAGTACATGTGGGATTTGGGCCAGATCAGAGTCTGAGCTGGCCCCATGGTGCCCACAGCTTGTCCAGAGACCTACCTGACGTATTTGAGGGCCTCCTGGGGAGGCGGGGTTTGGCTGTGGATTACTGTAGGAGCAAAGACACTGACAGAGGAGGCACCAGGAAAATATTCTTATTACTATTATTCTTTTTGTTTCTTTCATTTTCTTTAGATGTTGTTGTTTTTATTATTTTTAAATTTTTTAGTATTTTAAAAACTTTTTCTATTTTTACTTTACTTTTTTTTTTTTCTTGTTTTGGTTCTTCTTTTTGATTGCTTTCAAGTGTTTTATGTTTTCTGTGCTTTTCTTTTTTAATTGATAGTTTGCTTCCTGTTTTCTTTCTTTTCCATTTTTTGTTTTTGTTAGCTTAGTCTTCATTGATTGTTTTCACTTTTGAGTTCTTTTGTTTCCTTGTTCTCTTGTTTTTTATATTTTGTCTTTTTTTGGTCTGTTTCTTTGTTTCTGATTGTTTGGTTTGGTTTTTATCATTAGTCTTGGGTTTGGTTTTTCTGTTTGTTTTCTTTCCTCTTTTTTCTTTGTTTTTTGGCTTTTTTGTGTGTGTTGTTGCTGTTTGTCTTTGTTTTTGTTACTTGGCTTGGGTTCTGTTTGTCTGTTTGTTTTCTTTTCCTTTTTTCTTTTTTCTCTGGCTGTGATGTACGGCTTGCAGGCTCCTGGTTTCCTGGCCAGAGGTTGGGTCTGGGCCTCTGGGGTGAGGGCACAAAGTCCAGGATGCTGGACTGCCAGAGAATTCCTAGGCCCAGGGAATATTAATCAGCATGCACTCTACCCAAGGTATCCATCTTGACACCAAGACTCAGCTTCACCCAACTGCCTTCAGGATCCAGTGCTGGACACCTCACACCAAACAACCAGCAAGACAGGAGCACAGCCCCAGCCATCAGCAGACAGGCTGCCTAAAGTTGTACTGAGCTCACAGATACCCAAAAACACACCAACTGACACAACCTTGGTCATCAGACGGAAAAGACTCAGCTCCACCCACGAGAGCACAGGCACCTGCCCCACCCACCAGGAAACCTATGCAAGTCCCTGCACCAACCTCACACACCAGGGAGCAGACAACAGAATCCAGAGGAAATATGAACTTGCAGCCTGTGGAAAGGATACAATAAACACAGTAAGTTAGACAAAATGAGATGACAGAGAAATATGTTGGAGACAAAGGAGCAAAGTAAATTCCCACAAGACCAAATAAATGAAGAGGAAATAGGCAATCTCCCTGAAAAAAAATCAGAAAAATTATAGTAAAGATGATCCATACCTTGGAAAAAGAATGGAGGCATGGATTGAGAAGATACAAGAAATGTTTAACAAGGACCTAGAAGAACTAAAGAAAAAAAAATCAGTGATGAAAAACACAATAACTGAAATGAAAAATACACTAGAAGGAATCAATAGGGGAATAACTGAAGCAGAAGAATGGATGAGTGAACTGCAAGATAGAATGGTGGAATCAACCACCACCAAGCAGAATAAAGAAAAAGAATGAAAAGAAATGAGGACAGTCTCAGAGACATCTGGGACAACATTAAATTCACCAACATTTGAATTATAGGGTTCCAAGAAAAAAGAAAAAAAATAAAAGAGAAAGAGAAAGGGTCTGAAAAAAATATTTGAAGAGATTTTAGTTAAAAACTTCCCTAATACGGTAAAGGAAATAGTCACCCAAGTCTAGGAAGTGCAGAGAGTCCCATACAGAGTAAACCCAAGGAGAAACAGGCTGAGACACATATTAATCAAATTAACAAGAATTAAATACAAAGAAAAAAATATTAAAAGCAACAAGGGAAAAGTAATACATAAAATACAAGGGAATCCGCATATGACTATTATCTGATTTTTCAGCAGAAACTCTGCAAACCAGAAGGGAATGCCAGGATATATTTTAAGTGATGAAAGGGAAAAACCTACAACCAACATTACTCTACCCACCATGGTTCTTATTCAGATTTGACCGAGAAATCAAAAGCTTTACAGACAAGCAAAAGCTAAGAGAATTCAGCACCACCAGATCCATTTGACAACAAATGAAAAAGGAACTTCTCTAGGTGAGACACACAAGAGAAACAAAAAGACTTATAAAAACAAACCCAAAACAATTAAGAAAATGGTAATAAGAACATACATATCAATAATTACCTTAAATATCAATGGATTAAATGCTCCAACCAAAAGACACAGACTGGCTGAATGGACTCAAAAACAAGACCCATATATCTGAGGTCCTCAAGAGACCCACTTCAGACCTAGGGACACATACAGACTGAAAGTGAGGGGATAGAAAAAGATATTTTGTGCAAATGGAAATCAAAAACACTGGAGTTGCAATATCACATCAGACAAAATAAACTTTAAAATAAATATTATTACAAGAGACAAGGAAGGACACTACATAATGATCAAGGGATCTTTGCAAGAAGAAGACATAACAATTGTAAATATTTGTGTACCCAACATAGGTGGACCACAATACATAAGGCAAATGCTAACAACCATGAAAGGGGAAATCGACAATAACACAGTAATAGTGGGGGACGTTAACACTCCACTTACACCAATGGATAGATCATCCAGACAGACAATTGATAAGGAAACACAAGCCTTAAATGACACTTTAGAACAGAGAGATTTAATTGATATTTATAGGACATTACATCCCAAAGCAGCAGAATACACATATTTTTTCTCAAGTACACATGGAACATTCTCCAGGGTAGATCATATCTTGGGTCACAAATCAAGCCTCAGTAACTTTAATAAAACTGAAATCTTGGCAAGCATCTTTTCTGGCCACAATGCTATGAGATTAGAAATCAATTACAGGAAAAAAAAAACTATAAAATACACAAACACATGGAGGCTAAACAATGTACTACTAAACAACCAAGAGATCACTGAAGATATCAAAGAGGAAATTTAAAAAATACCTAGAAACAAATGAGAATGAAAACACAAAGACCCAAAACCTATGGGATGCAGCAAAAGCAGTTCTAAGAGGGAGGTTTATAGCAATACAATCCTACCTCAGTAAATTAGAAAAATCTCAAATAAAGAACCTAATTTTACACCTAAAGAAATTAGAGAAAGAGGAACAACTGAACCGCAAAGTTAGTAGAAGGAAAGAAATCATAAAGATTAAAGCAGAAATAAATGTAATAGAAATGAAGAAAACAATAACAAAGATCAAAGAAAATAAAAGCTGGCTCTTTGAGAAGATAAACAAAATTGATAAACATTTAACCAGACACATCAAGAAAAAAAGGGAAAGAATTCAAATCAATAAAATTAGAAATGAAAAAGGAGAACTTACAGTGGACACCACAGAAACACAAATGATCATAAGAGACGATTACAAGCAACTATATGCCAATCAAATGAACACCTGGAAGAAATGGACAAATTCTTAGAAAATTACAACCTTCCCAAACTGAACCAGGAAGAAATAGAAAATATGAACAGACCAACCACAAATAATGAAATTGAAATGGTGATTAAAAATCTTCCAACAATCAAAAGTATAGGACTGTATGGCTTCACAGGCAAATTCTCTCAAACATTTAGAGAGAGCTAACACCTATGCTTCTCAAACTCTTCCAAAAAATTGCAGAGGGAGGAACACTCCCAAGCTCATTCTATGAGGTCAACATCACACCAATCTGAAAACAAGACAAAGATATCACAGAAAAAGAAAATTACAGGCCAATACCACTGATGGACATAGACACAAAAATCCTCAACAAAATACGAGCAAGCTGAATCCAAAAGCACATTAAAAGGATCATAAACCATGATCAAGTGGGATTTATCCCAGGGATGCAAGAATTCTTCAATGTATGCAAATCAAACAATATGATACACCATATTAAAAAGTTGAAGAATAAAAATCATATGATAATCTCAATAGATGCAGAAAAAGCTTTTGACAAAATTCAACACCCATTTATGGTAAAAACTCTCCAGAAAGTGGGCATAGAGGAAACCTACCTCAACATAATAAAGACGATATATGACAAACCCACAGCAAACATCATTCTCAATGGTGAAAAACTGAAAGCATTTCCTCTAAGATCAGGAATAAGACATGGTGGCCCACTCTCACCACTATTATTCAACATAGTTTTGGAAGTCCTAGCTACAGCAACCAGAGAATAAAAAGATATAAAAGAAATCCAAATCAAAAAAGAAGTTAAGCTGTCACTATTTGCAGATGACATGATACTATACATAGAAAATCCTAAAAATGCCACTAGAAAACTACTAGAGCTAATCAGTGAATTTAGTAAAGTTTCAGGATAAAAAAAGATACACATAAATATTTCCCATTCCTATACACTAACAACAAAAGGTCAGAATCAAAAATTAAGGGAAAAATCCCATTCACCATTGCAACTAAAAGAATAAAATACCTAGAAATAAACCCACCTAAGGAGGCAAAAACCTGTATGCAGAAAACTATAAGATGCTAATGAAAGAAATCAAAGACACTACAAACAGATGGAGAGATATACCATGTTCTTGGATTGGAAGAATCAACATTGTGAAAATGACTATACTACCCAAAGCAATGGACAGATTCAATGCAATCCCTATCAAACTACCAATGGCATTCTTCACAGAGCTAGAACAAAAAATTTTACAATTTGTATGGAAACACAAAATACCCCAAATTACCAAAGCAATCTTGAGAATGAAAAACGGAGCTGGAGGAATCAGGCTCCCTGACTTTATACTACAAAGCTACAGTAAACAAGACAGTATGGTACTGGCACAAAAACAGAAATATACATCAAAGGAACAGGATAGAAAGCCCAGAGATAAACCCATGCACCTATGGTCACCTTATCTTTGATAAAGGAGGCAAGAATATACAATGGAGAAAAGACAGCCTCTTCAATAAGTCGTGCTGGGAAAACTGGACAGCTACATGTAAAAGAAGGAAATTAGAACACTTCCTAACACCATACACAAAAGTAAATCCAAAATGGTTAAAGACCTAAATTAAAGCCATTACAAAACTCTTAGAGCAAAACATAGGAACACTCTATGACATAAATCACAGCAAGGTCCTTTTTGACCCACCTCCTAGAAAAATGGAAATAAAAACACAAATAAACAAATGGGACCTAATGAAACTTAAAAGCTTTTGCACAGCAAAGGAAATGATAAACAAGATGAAAAGACAACCCTCAGAATGGGAGAAATATTTGCAAATGAAGCAATTGACAAAGGATTAATCTCCAAAGTATACAAGCAGCTCATGCAGCTCAATATCAAAAAAAATGAACAACCCAATCAAAAACTGGGTGGAAGACCTAAATAGACGTTTCTCCAAAGAAGACATTCTGACGGCCAAGAGGTATATGAAAAGATGCTCAACATCACTAATAATTAGAGGAATGCAAATCAAAAGTACAATGAGTTATCACCTCACACCTGTCCGAATGGCCATCATAAAAAATCTACAAACAATAAGTGCTGGAGAGGGTGCAGAGAAAGGGAACCCTCTTGCACTATTGGCAGGAATGTAAATTGATACAACCACCATGGAGAACGTATAGAAGTTCCTCAAAAAACTTAAAATAGAATTACCATACGACCCAGAAATCCCACTCCTGGGCACACACTCTGAGAAAACCATAATTCAAAAAGAGTCATGTAGCACAATGTTCATTGCAGCACTATTTACAATAGCCAGGACATGGAAGCAACCTAAGTGTCCATCAACAGAGTAATGGATAAAGAAGATGTGGTACATATATACAATGAAATAGTAGTTAGCCATAAAAAGGAATTAAATTGTGTCATTTTCAAAGACATGGGTGGACCTAGAGTCTGTTATACAGAGTGAAGTAAGTCTGAAAGAGAAAAATAAATATGGTATATTAATGCATATATGTGGAATCTAGAACATGGTATAGATGATCTTATTTGCAATGCAGAAATAGAGACACAGACATAGAGAACAAACGTATGGACACCAAGGGGGATCGGGGGGCAGTGATGGGATGCATTAGTAGGTTGGGATTGACATATATACACTACTATGTATAGAATAGATAACTAATGATAATCTACAGTATAGCACAGGGAACTCTACTGAGTGCTCTGTGGAGACCTATATGAGAAGGAAATCCAAAAAGAGGGGATATATGTTATACGTATGGCTGATTCACTTTGCTGTACAGCAGAAACTGACACAGCAGTGTAAAGCAATTATACTCCAATAAAAAAAAAATAACCACATCTAGTTCTAGGCATTTCAGCTGACTCCAGTACATTTTTGAGAATAAAATTGTTTTCTTAAAAAAACCCAAACACCTATGCATTAGATGTCAGATTACAAAATATCAGTGTGGTTGATGGCTATTCTTGTTTTAAATGTTTAAGTAACTGCACTTCAATTTTTTCAAACCTATAAAAAATTTGGTGGAGAGTAAGGTAATAAACTATTTATTGAACAAAAATTCTAATAAAGGTAACCAGGAACCCCCTTGCCAAAGTTTCTTACTCTCAAATTTTAATGGCTTCTCCTATACCATCTTACCTCACATCTGTACCTTTAGCTTTGATTCTTTCTTTCGTGGGTTGCACGATCCCTCTATCAGGGTTTACCATATTTCACTGATCTTGTTTTTTTCTAACACCAATGGTTATACAGCAAATAAAAATTAAATAAATTAATTCTTTCCTGCTCATTATGTCCTCCTTAGTGTCCTGCTATCATCCAAAATACTCTTAATTATTCATAATAATTTTACTGAGCAAATATAAAGCAGTAGGCATTTTTCTAGGCACCAATGATTAATAACACAGACATACTCCTCACCCTAACTTAGTTTAAATTTTAATAAAACCTTCAATAAAATTCACTAATGTTCTTCCAAAATCAAATAATTTAGCTAATATCCTGGCTTCCCTGTAACTGTTAGTCTTCTAATCCTTCAGCATTATGATATAGTACATAGCATATACTTAATAAGGTTTTGTGTATTTACATTTGTGACTTTTGACTATTTCCCACAGAGTTTCATAAATGATCATCCACTTATTCTTGTTGAGCGTTCCTTTATAATATTTCTTGGATCGGTCCCTTACTTTCTATACCAAGTAACTTCCTAATTACCTTATTTCCTCCCTCCCAAATATCGTCTAGTTGATTTTACTTTTCCTTGTCCATCCCTATTTTCATCCAATCTGCACAATATTAGCACTTCTATCTCAAGCAGAGATTTTTGGTTCCAAATAAAGAACCCTATTCTAAGTAAAATAAATAAAACAGGAGGGGAAAAAAGGTAATGTAAGGATGCAAAGGTATAACAAAGTAACCAAAGGTAAAAATTTAAAAAGATCGACTTAGAGCAGAGACTGGAGATATGGCAGAAACTGAATTTATTCTTTCATTCTCTCCAGAAAACTCTGATTTCTCATCTCTCTTTCCTCTCTGTGTCTCTTTCATATTCTTTCTCTCTTTTTTTTCTCCTTTCTCTTCAATCTCTCTCTCTCTCTCCCTGTCTCTCTCTTCTGCCTTTCTTGCAAAGACTATAAATCCTCTTTGCATGTGCACGAGGCTCAAAAGCGTAACTCTGTGCACTAACTTCCCATAGTCTCAGTTCATTTGCCCAACAGAGACTGCTAAAAATACTATTAACTCCTATTTCTACATTCCTTGGAAAGATGATAAGATCTGACATGCAACTTACTCCTGCCCTATTCAGATGAGGTATTCACTTCCAATATTTTGCCAAAAGTGTGGAGAAGAATGGAGTTGTGGAGAGGTGCTCAAGGTTGTATTATATAAATATACTTCCAGAGCCCAGGACTGTGGATGAGTGGATTGGTAGGGCTAGTTTTCTCAGAGCAGGGATCCTGTGATGAGCATATATTACATCTGGTATCACTTGTAACTCCTTGGAGTAAAGTCTTTGGGACTCCCATTTATAATTTATCAGATTAAATGTACTTTTTACCTTCATACTCCATATCTGCTACCAGTTGATTTTCTTGTCCTTGTGCAATGTTTTTTTCCCCTGATTTTAAGTCTCTTCTGCCAGGTGGAGTTTACCCACTTCCTCATAATTTTATCAGTTATGTAATCAGCTTGTCAACTTCCTCTATCATACTCACTGCCAAAAAAAAAAAAAAAAAAAAAAAAAAGCCCACACTGACCACAAAGTTCAGTTTGGATTAATCTTCACTCTGAAACCTTCCCATTTATCATAATTTGGTTTTGTTTTCAATATTAGTTTTTCAACAAATTTGGTTTATTGGAAACTACTTTTAATAAATGTTTAATTACAATTACTGCACTTGTAAATCATTTGTTTATTTTGTGAATTTAAGTATTATTTCTTAAATGTATTTGTAAGCTCCTTTAGGGTACTCCCTCAGAGAACATAGCACAGAACCAGGTACGTATGGAGGTAAATAAGCCATATAAAAAGGACAATTTTGAAAATACTGAATACATACTGTGTCAGGGGATAGGGTAGACACAAAATGAGAAAAATAAGCTCAGGAAAACTTTTTCAGGATATCCTATTAATCTGTGATCTTACCAGGATTTGAATCCTTAGCATTTTAACTAAAAGTCCAATTGTATATACTAAACTACGTTGTAGAAATTTTACTTTAAGGAAACAAACTCTTTCTAAGAATTTTAATCAATAATCCACAAATTGAGTCTACCAATGTGGTATTGCAAAGTCTCCTTATCCATTTATTATTCTCTTCTGTACCTTTCTTGATAACCCTGTGTTAGTCATTAATTTGAACTCTATGTACAAGAAACTAATAAGATATCCTGTCTTTAACAACATTCTCTATTTCAGATTCTGCTTGTTTACACTGGCAGAGTAATTAATCTAAGTAAATGTCTTTATTACATATTGCCTCAAGAATGAAGCCTGTCCTTAAGAGTTCTGTATCTCTATTGGAAATCAATTATGAGACATTCCCCCATCAGCCTCATATCCATTCCCTGCAGAAGAAGAACATATATACCCTGGGTTTGGGGACAGCCACAGGGCTTAGTGAAAAGATACTCTATGTGAGCCTAGTTATTCTGTATTCTGCAAAGAAGAGAAAAATAACAGAAAACAACAACAAAAAACTCATTATGGATCCTTCTTTTGCATCCTATTTTGATAAATGGAGGCAAAAAATGATATTTGATGCTTTACAAAACTCTTCAGCTAATCAACAAGCATTGGTAACTATACCTCTTGCATAACTTAAAGTCTATAGCACATTAAAAAAAGGAAATATAAAAACCTGATCCTTTATTCTCATGAAATAAAGGTTATAATGGAATATTGACAAACATTGTATAACTAATCATAGTTTTATTTCTGATTTGATATTGCAATTATTACCTTCAATCAGGGCTACAGTGCTTCTTTCAACCTCACCATAATGAGAAGCCCTGGTCAGAGCACTGGCATAGCACATCCTGATTTAGGGAATGCAGAAAGCATTTGGCTCTGTTAGAATTCTTGTTTATAACCTATGGGAAAAGATTCAGGACTATGGGTCAATGATCCACTCTTGCAGGTACATGAATAAACAGAGTTTTGATAGACAGACAGCATGTCTCTACACAGAGCTGGGTCTCCTTAAGTACTTGTGGATGAGGTTATTTTTACCACATATCTTGGCTGTTCAACTCAGAATGGTACACACATATAATTCATAAAAGGTGAAACAATAGGATTCAACATCTCACTGCAAACAACTAAATCTTACTCCCTAGATAAGGGAGAGTTGAGTATAGTACACGGACCTCAGTACTTACCTGTACTGAGATTTCTTCTCAGGCCTTTATAATATCACACTTGATCCTCGTAACAGAACTGTGAGATACATACAGTTGTGCTCACTATAGAAATGAGAAAACAAATTGTGAAAAGTTAAATAAATCATCCAAGCCCATGCGGTCAGAATATGTCAGGGCAGAGATGTATTTGAATGCAGGTCTACATGGTTCAATTAAGTAGGTGGTTTTGTCTAAATCACATCTGATGAGAAAGTAAACTCTTTATTGAACTATTTTCAGAATGCCAGTGAAAGAAAATGAAGACCAAGGATAAGAAAAAATCCTTCAAATATTGGGAACTTATTTGAACTGACTAATCTTTAAATAACTTCCCACTCCTTTCCTTTTTTACTGGAACAAAACTCTCACTCAGCTAATTTTATCAATTATTTCAATGACACATATTTTTGCACTTCATCCTAAGGTAAAAGTTCATGTGTCCTCATAAGAATCACCTTATTCCTTAATTATTTTTAGTGTTTTCCCTTTGGATAATGGGGATTTAGATTGTAGTTTAAAATATTTTCTCTGCTACATTGTTTTTCCATCAATTCCTCTGTAGTAGACACAGAAATAGGCCATCCTGATCTCCCTTTAAGGAAGGACTTTCTGCCTAGCTGTATGGAGTAAAGTCAGCAATCAGTATGGGAGAGTGGGAGGAGTTGTACAACGAAATTTTGGGAAATTAGTGATGGTTCTCCTTTAAATTCAAGGGGACTTTTCCCATCTAATCATGCATCAGGGAAGAGTAAGATTGTCCTAATTAAAAAGTAAAAAGAAATACTCAATGAGATTTTGAGTTTCAAACCCCAATATAATAATTTTGAGAATAAGGTAAGGCTTTTGGGAGCTTTTGTCAGCTGAGGTCTGGGCTTAAGCAATAGACATAGAAGAATATCTACTAGAAAGTTTTTCCTCTCAAGGTTTTTGGCCCCAAAGACCAGATGAAACCTATGCTCAACAAGGTACCCCATGAGGAGAGTAGTATCAGCTACATTACAAATCTTTTTAAAGTCCTAACCACCCTGTCTCATACTTAGAGAACAGCAGAATTTTCTCATGCCTCAGGGAGAGAAGCACGCTTTCTAGGAGGAATTAGAGCCCTAAAGAGTCTTGAAGTCCTGATGAGATGCCAAGCTGTAGATGTCAGTGTGGTACCTTGTGAGCTAGAGGCTAGATGTAGTTGAGCCTGGTTCAGAGAACATCATCACAGGGAATTTCTGGCCATCTGTGCAGGTACCTGTGGAGACAGAAGCAGATTATCAAAGACCAGATATCAATACCGGAAAACTGAAGATTGGGTACCGTGATTTTATAGAAGCCTTCTTGGAACCGAGAGAGTATATCAACAGAACAGGAAAAAAAGAAAAGAAAACCATAAATTTGTTGAGTTTAAATCCAAATTGATAGATAAACCATCACATTGAACTGTATATCAGGTAATGACAAGATTGTGCTCCTACCATAGAAAATGGAGACTCAATTTAGAAATAAAGTTTGACTTTTCTATATTTATAAGTATATAAAATAAATTAAAATTTTACACTTGGATTTGAGGCTGATGAAAACTATAACCACTGCATTTGATTTTTCTACTGTCTTCCTAGTTTTTTGTTTTAAGAGAAATAAAAAATAAATCTGACAGAGTGAAAGAGAGAAAGATCTGTGCTGAAATGTAGGGAAGAAGTTATAAAAGCCACCAAAGAGGAGAAGATGAAATAAACATGGGGAAAGAAAGCATTTTCTCCTCCCAAAGATACTTGCCTTAAAGGGAACATACAGATAAATTCCTATTTCAGACTTTGTCAGAAGGCAGTTTCCCCAGATGAAATGTCTGACATGTTTTTATTGCATGACAACTTGCATTCATTACTACTACCTGTCCCTTGAGTTCCTTGATGTACATTTGTCGTTCTTGAGTACTGCATCATGTGTAAATTATGTGTTTTGTGGGATTGGGTATCAGATTAGCTGAAGAGATATCATTAAGGAAAAAATGGATGAGAAGGATGGAGAGGAAAGGGGGCTAAAAAGAGAGAGAGTGAAGAAAGGAGGAAGTGAAGGAAGAAGGGAGAGAGGGAGGAGAAAAAGCAGCAACTTCCTAAGGCTGCTAATTTGTGAAAGTTATTCCTAAGAGAATCAGAAAATTGGCCAATAAGGCCTATCTAAATACTCTGTTTTTTCTTACCAAATCCATCCTTCTCATCATCTTCCATAATAGTGAGTGTTCCACAGTCTCAGTTCAAAAGTGCTTCTGAGACATAGCTTGGTAAAAATCCAAACAGTTCAGCCAATCATATTTCAAGTCACTGAATAGCACATGTTCTCTCTGTAATAAAGTTATCTTCTTCGGAATGAGATGAGACTGAATGCTTGGGAAGAGACAAGAAGCATTAATGCACTGCAGCATTTAAACATATCAATGTATCATTCTAACTTGAAAGTCACCAAACAAACAACTGATACCCAGCAAGCCCAGCACTTAAGGCAGCTCCAGGCAGCTACCAGGCCAGCCATTTATTTCCATTCCTTGATAACTTTGGAACATCATTAGCAACAGGGAAGCATTAAGACAACAAGTGAGCTGGGTTCACATCTGTCTAAGTAACTGTAAGAGCTAATCTGTTTAGAACACTAGAGAGCTGCTTAGAATTTCACTTCTGCTGATGGCATTACACTGGCCAGATTGACTGTAAACATAATGGCCAAAAGGGTTGTTTCAGCTTTGTCTATCTCCATGGGAAAACTTTTATTTTTATTTTTACCCAAAGAGAAATAGCAGGGACTGACTTTTCATTCCAAATTCAGCCCATGCTTTTCAAGTCATTTATCCTTCTTCTTATGAAAAATGAGATGTCACTAAAACAAACCTTACAAGACAGACCACAAAGTGACAGACAAATAACATCTTAATGCCTTCTTTTACAGGCACTTAAATGTATTATTTTTTTCTGCTTCCCCAAAAGATAAATGTTTTGGGTAAGTAATCAACCACGGTCTCTATTTTCTCTTTTGCTTTTAGAATGTGTTGTCAAGATTGGTAAAATTTTTAGCAGCTGTCTGAGTAAATTTATTACCAAAGATGTCAACATTCTTATGTAATCCAGAAGGGAAAATCGTGGTAATGGGATTTATTTCAGTTTTTGAAGACCAGGTGTCTAGCATGATTAGGATGCAAAATTAGAGCTGACAATATGAAATCTCCAACTGCCATCTATTATTCAGTAACGAATAAAAGCAGATTATTCTAAACTGTATCACTTGCAACTTCCCTTCAGTCACATAACCAAGAACTATAGATGGAAAGAAAATCACAGATACACAGTTTTGAAGATTAAATGTGCAGTGGATTTATTTTAGGGAAAAAATAAGACAATAGTTTAGCTGCTGTTACAGAGCATAATTTAAAATTTATATACGGAAACAAAAGAAAAAAAAGTGAAGTTCTTAAAGTTCAATGGGAAAAATATAGATAAAATAGAGGAAAGATAAAATTGTCATTATTTACAAAGATAATACTAATGTCTGCTCCCTTTAGAGTCTGAGGAGGACTACACTGGCATTATTGAGGGTGACAGTGTAAAAGACACCCCAAATATGGATGGATTGCACAGTAAAATGCCTCCTGATCCATTGGCTTGGGACTAAAACAATTTTATGTATGTAAAATTAAAACATAACATGGAACATATGCACAAAATCATAGATTTATAGATAGCCAATACATTTCTGTATGTAACTGCTACAAAGCTATAACACAATTAGATAGATAAATTACCTGTGGAAATACCTAGTCTGGATGTGCTACCTGTGGAAATATCCAGTGTGGATCTGTTAAAAAATATATATGTTTATTAAAGGCATATGTTAGAAGCAACATCCAAAGTGTATCTGGAATATCCTGGACATTTGTAGAGTAATAAAATAATTTTTATTCATAGAAAATATAAAATAATGTTAGGGAAAAACATCAAAGAGAACATAACTTTAAATGAAAGGATTAATAGTGTAATAAATAGTAATAATCTTTGTGAAATTTCTGTTGATCAATACAGCATAGTAGTTTAGATCAATGGTCAGCAAACTATGGTCTATGGAACAAATCCAGCTTTCCACCTGTTATAGTAAAGTTTTATTGGAACCCAGTCATGCCCCTTCTTTTACATTTTGTCTATGAATGTTTTTGTACATTAGGTATTTCAACAGAAATAATTTAATGCAAGAGATTGGAAAATTGAAAAAGTGAAAAGAAACACTATTGTAAATAATAACTGCAGTAGGTAACTATATTCTCCCCCACTGCCTGCTTTCACCACGTTGGGGAAAATAAAGGAAAGAGGTTGGGATTATCAGAACCTAAAAGCTTGGAGAAAAAGCAACACAAAGTTGATAATCGGACTAACTTTATGGAACTTGGCCTTGGACTTCTAGAGCAATATCCAGCTGGTATGGAAATACTGAGGGAACATAATGAGGCTCGTTCTGCACATGCCAATAAATAAAATTTAAACTAGAGATTAGGATCATCTAAAGCTTATTTTTCAAGCAAGTAGCATTCACCAAATACAAGTTGTTATTATTTAACAATTACAAGGTCATGAATAAAATAAAGAATACAAGATTTATTTCTAACAAAGTCTAATATTTGAGTTAGATTTAGAGATACATATTAGATGTTCTTGGCTGGAACTGAGGATAGAAAAACCTAATTTAAGAGAGGATCCTGGAAGAAGAAGTGTTATGGAAGAAGTGTTATGGATAACAGAGTGGGAAGTGGAAGCTGGAAGAGTGAAGGGCGATGAAGAATGGGAAGCAGTGTTTGGAAAAAAAGAGAACTGCAATTTTCTCCCTCCTCCAAAGAAGGTACAGAAACTTTTTAAAAAGTTTCAGACTGATGCAGGCTTGGCAATTGGTAGAATAGCACCTTTTGTGAAATGTTTCTTTCTGCCTAGAAGAGAAAAAAAAAGTGAATAAGAGGAAGCCACAAGTTTGCTTAAGTTCACTTATTTAGAACACTGGATATGCTCTAAATCTTGGAGCAAACAATCCCTTAGTTGCCTAGGGTAATTATAACTATTTTCCTATGCTGTAGCTTCTCTCACACCAGCCAACAGAGAAATTTTCATGGAAATTACGTTTCTGTTCATTTTTTAAAATATATGGCCAAAAAGAAACTCTTCTGCTAATGCTGGCCATGGGAAAGGATAGAATGTGGGAAGTTAATTTTAGTCATTATTTGCTTGTCCAAGGCATTGTGATGGATACATTTACGTATATTGCTATATATAATCATTGCCACAACTCTAATATAAATATTACCATGTGTATTATAAAGATGGAGATGCTAAAACTAATAAAGTTGAAGTGATTTTACCTATCAATGGCATAACTATCCATCATAAAATTTAGTAGCTTAAAATTACAAGCATTTACCCATCGGGATTGTGTGGACCATCACTTTGGTCTTGGTTCTTCATCTAATCTCCTCTTGGTCAATCATGTAGCTGCAGTCATCTGATAGCCCAACTGGGGATGAGAGGTCTGAGATGACCTTACTCAGATGTCTAGAAGCTGGTGATAATTATAGGCTGAACCATGTGTTTCTCACTGGCTAGCCAAGTTTTTTACATAACAAAAGCTCTAAAAGCAGCAAGAGAGAAGGCAAGCCCCAATGCACAAACACTTTTCAAGAAGCTCCTTAGGTAAACTTTGCTAATGTCCAGTTGGTCAAAGCAAGTCACAAGACCAAGCCCAGAGTCATTGTAGGAAGGGAATATGCAAGGCCAATGATAGAAAGAGGTATCATTCATTGGGAGTCATTACTGTAAAAATCTCACACAATTACTATGTGGTTGAACTGAGATACAAACACATGTTTGTCTGACTCTGAAATGTTTTCTCTATATTGTTGCTGTCTGATATCAATGTGTGGTGAAGCTTAAATCATTCAAAGTATTAATGAGTTAAATATATAACATGCTTACATGAATACTTGATATGCAGGAAACCCTTAATAAATACAAGGTTTGGGCTTCCCTGGTGGTGCAGTGGTTGAGAATCTGCCTGCCAATGCAAGGGACACGGGTTCGAGCCCTGGTCTGGGAAGACCCCACATGCTGCGGAGCACCTGGGCCCATGAGCCACAACTACTGAGCCTGTGCATCTGGAGCTTGTGCTCCACAACAAGAGAGGCTGCGACAATGAGAGGCCCGCGCACCACGATGAAGAGTGACCCCCGCTCACGGCAACTAGAGAAAGCCCTTGCACAGAAACGAAGACCCAACACAGCCAAAAATAAATATAAATAAATAAATAAATAAATAAATAAATAATAATAATAATAAAAATAAATAAATAAATACAAGGTTTTAAAATCTATTATTATTAGCCGTTATTCAGGATGGTTTGCTAATAAGTATTTGATAAATATCTACTAAATTAATTTGACATTTTTTAGGGTGAAATGTATTTTATTTATTTATTATTTTCACAATAATATTTACTTTTTTTGTATTTTTAAAAAATTTTATTGGAGTATCATTGATTTACAATGTTGTATGAGTTTCAGGTGTACAGCAAAGTGAATCAGTTATACATATACATATATCCAGTCCTATTTAGATTAGTTTCCCATAAGGCCATTACAGAGTATTGACTAGATTTCCCTGTGCCTTACAGTAGGTCCTTATTATTTATTTTATATTTAGTAGTGTGTATATGTCAATCTCAATCTCCCAATTTGCCCCTCCCGCCCTTACCCCTGGTTACCATAAGTTTGTTTTCTACATCTGTAACTCTACTTCTATTTTGTAGATAAGTTCATTTGTACCATTTTTTAATTAAAAAAATACTTTATTGTTAAAAAATGCTAACAATCACCTGAGCCTTCTGTAAGTCAAAATCTTTTTTTTTTAAACTATTTTATATTGGAATATAGCTGATGAACAATGTTGTGATAGTTTCAGGTGCACAGAAAAGGGACTCAGCCATCCATATACATGTATCCATTCTCCCACAAACACCCCTCCCATTCAGGTTGCCACGTAGCATTGAGCAGAATTCCCTGTTATATATAGTAGATCCTTGTTGGTTATACATTTTGAATATTGCAGTGTGTACATATCGATCCCAAATTCCCTAACTATCCTTTCCCTCCATACTTCACCCCAGTAACCGTAAGTTTGTTCTCTAAGTCTGTGAGCTTGTTTCTGTTTTAGAAATAAGTTCATTTGTATCATTCCTTTTTAGATTCTGCATATAAGGAATATGATATGATATTTCTATGTCTGACTTACTTCACTGAGTATGATAATCTCTAGGTCCATCCATGTTGCTGCAAATGGCATTATTTCATTCTTTTTAATGGCTGAGAAATATTCCATTGTATATATGTACAACATCTTCTTTATCCATTCCTCTGTTGATGGACATTTAGGTTGCTTCCATGTCTTGGCTATTGTAAACAGTGCTGCAATGAACACTGGGGTGCATGTATCCTTTCAGAGCATGTTTTCCTCCAGATATATGCCCAGGGGTGGGAGTGCAGTGTCATATTGTGTAGCTCTACTTTTAGATATTTAAGGAACCTCCATAATTTTCTCCATAGTGGCTGCACCAATTTACATTCCCACCAACAGTGTAGGAGGGTTCCCTTCACTCCACATCCTCTCCAGCATTTATTGCTTGTGGATATTCGATGATAGTCATTCTGACTGGTGTGAGGTGATATCTCATTGTAGTTTTGATTTGCATTTCTCTAATAATTAGCAATGTTGACCATCTTTCCATGTGTCTCTTGGCCATCTGTATGTCTTCTTTGGAGAAATGTCTATTTGGGTTTCTGCCCATTTTTTGACTGGGTTGTTTGTTATGATGATATTAAGCCTCATGAGCTGTTTGTAAATTTTGGAGACTAATCCTTTGTGGGTCACATCATTTGCAAATATTTTCTCGCAATCTGTGGGTTCTCTTTTCATTTTGTTTATGGTTTCCTTTGCTGAACAAAAGCTTTCGAGTTTAATGGGATCCAATTTGTTTATTTATTTATTTTTTAAACATCTTTATTGGAGTGTATTTGCTTTACAATGGTGTGTCAGTTTCTGCTTTATAACAAAGTGAATCAGCTATACATATACATATATCCCCATATCTCCTCCCTCTTGCATCTCCCTCGCATCCTCCCTATCCCACACCTCTAGGTGGTCACAAACACAGAGCTGATCTCCCTGTGCTATGCAATTGCTTCCCACTAGCTATCTATTTTACATTTGGTAGTGTATATATGTCCATGCCACTCTCTCACTTCATCACAGCTTACATTTCCCCTCCCCATGTCCTCAAGTCCATTCTCTACATCTGTGTCTTTATTCCTGTCCTGCCCCTAGGTTCCTCAGAACTTTTTTTTTTTTTAAGATTCCATATATATGTGCTAGCATACAGTATTTGTTTTTCTCTTTCTGACTTACTTCACTCTGTATGACAGTCTCTAGGTCCATCCACCTCACTACAAATAACTCAATTGCATTTCTTTTTATGGCTGAGTAATATTCCATTGTATATATGTGCCACATCTTCTTTATCCATTCATCTGTCAATGGACACTTAGGTTGCTTCAATGTCCTGGCTATTGTAAATAGTGCTGCAATGAA
Source organism: Balaenoptera musculus (assembly GCF_009873245.2). NCBI lineage: Eukaryota > Metazoa > Chordata > Mammalia > Artiodactyla > Balaenopteridae > Balaenoptera > Balaenoptera musculus. The sequence goes on from NC_045804.1 coordinate 28,825,376, forward strand.
CATTGTGGTACATGACTCTTTTTGAATTATGGCTTTCTCAGGGTATATGCCCAGTAGTGGGATTGCTGGGTCGTATGGTAGTTCTATTTTTAGTTTTTAAGGAACCTGCATACTGTTATTCATAGTGGCTGTATCAATGTACATTCCCACCAACAGTGCAAGAGGGTTCCCTTTTCTCCAAACTCTCTCCAGCATTTATTGTTTGTAGATTTTTTGATGATGGCCATTCTGACTGGTGTGAGGTGATACCTCATTGTAGTTTTTATTTGCATTTCTCTAATAATCAGTGATGTTGAGCATCCTTTCATGTGTTTGTTGGCAATCTGTGTATCTTCTTTGGTGTAATGTCTATTTAGGTCTTCTGCCCATTTTTGGATTGGGTTGTTTGTTTTCTTGATATTGAGCTGCATGTGTTGTTTGTAAATTTTGGAGATTAATCCTTTGTCAGTTGCTTCATTTGCAAATATATTCTCCCATTCTGAGGATTGTTTTTTACCCTGAATAGCCAAAGCAATCTTGAGAAAGAAAAACGGTGCTAGAGGAATCAAGTTTCTGGACTTCAGACTATACTACAAAGCTACAGTAATCAAGACAGTATGGTACTGGCACAAAAACAGAAATATAGATCAATGGAACAGGATAGAAAGCCCAGAGATAAACCCATGCACATATGGTCACCTTATTTTTGATAAAGGAGGCAAGAATATACAATGGAGAAAAGACAGCCCTTTCAATAAGTGGTGCTGGGAAAACTGGACAGCTACATGTAAAAGAATGAAATTAGAACACTCCCTAACACCATACACAAAAATAAACTCAAAATGGATTAAAGACCTAAATATAAGGCCAGACACTACAAAACTCTTAGAGGAAAACATAGGCAGAACATTCTATGACATAAATCACAGCAGGATCCTTTTTAACCACCTCCTAGAGAAATGGAAATAAAAACAAAAATAAACAAATGGGACCTAATGAAACTTAAAAGCTTTTGCATAGCAAAGGAAGACATAAGCAATTTGTTTATTTTTGTTTCTTTTTCCATTATTCTGGGAGACAGATTGAAAAAGATATTGTTGTGATTGCTTTTGTCAAAAACTTTCTCTACATCTATGGAGATGATAATATGGTTTCTATTCTTCAAATTTTTAATATGGTGTATCACCGTGATTGATTTGTGGTTATTGAAAAATCCTTTCACCCCTGGGAAAAATCCCACTTGATCATGGTATATCATCCTTTCATGTATTACTGGATTCAGATTACTAGTGTTTTGTTGAGGATTTTTGCATCTATGTTCATCAGTGATATTGACCTGTTTTTTTTTCCGTGTGTGTGACATCTTTGTCTGTTTTTTTGCATCAGGGTGATGGTGGCCTCATTGAATGAACTTGGGAGTGTCCTTCCTTTACAGTGTTTTGGAACTGATTCAGAATGATAGGTGTTAGCTCTTCTCTAAATGTTTGATAGAATTTGTCTGTGAAACCATCAGGTCCTGGACTTTTGTTTGTTGGGAGTTTTTTAATCACATTTTCAATTTCAGTGCTTCTGATTGGTCTGTTCATATATTCTATTTCTTCCTGGTTCAGTCTAGGGGGTTGTACCTTTCTAAGGATTTGTCTATTCCTTCCAGGTGGTCCATTTTACTGGCATACAGTTGATTGTAGTAGTCTCTTATGATCCTTTGCATTTCTGTGATGTCATTTGTAACTTCTCCTTTTTCATTTCTAATTTTCATTTTCTAATTTTTGCTATTGCTTTCTTTGTCTCTATTTCATTTCATTCTGTTCTGATTTTTATGATTTCTTTCCTTCTACTAACTTTAGATTTTGTTTGTTCTTCTTTCTCTAGTTGCTTTTGGTTGTTTATTGAGATTTTCTTATTTCCTGAGGTAAGATTGTATTGTTATAAACTTCTCTCTTAGGACTGCTTTTGCTGCATCCCATAGGTTTTGGAGCAGTGTGCTTTCATTTTCATTTGTCTCTAGGTATTTTTTGATTTCCTCTTTGATTTCTTCAGTGATCCATTGGTTGCTTAGTAGCATATTGTTTACCTCCACATGTTTGTGTTTTTCACAGTTTTTTTTTCTTGTGGTTTATTTCTAATATCATAGCATTTTAGTCAGAAAAGATGGTTGATATGATTTCAATTTTTAAAAATTTACAAAGTCTCACTTTGTGGGCCAGCATGTGATGAATCCTGGGGAATGTTCCGTGTCCACTTGAGAAGAATGTGTATTCTGCTGCTTTTGGATAAAAAGCTCTATAAATATCAATTAAGTCCATCTGTCTAATGTGTCATTTAAGGCCTATGTTTCCTTATTGATTTTCTGTCTAGATGATCTGTCCATTGATAAAAGCAGGTTGTTAAATCCTCCACTATTATTGTGTTACTGTCAATTTCTCCCTTTATGGCTGTTAGTATTTGCCTTATATATTGAGGTGCTCCTATGTTGAGTGCATGCATATTTAGAATTGTTATATCGTCTTCTCTCATTGATCCATTGATCATTACATAGAGTCCTTCTTTTTCTCTTATATCAGTCTTTATTTTAAAGTCTATTTTGTCTAATATGAGTATTGTTACTCCAGCTTTCTTTTGATTTCCGTTTGCATTGAACATTTTATGCTATCCCCTCACTTTCAATCTGTATGTGTCCCTAGGTCTGAAGTGGGTCTCTTGTAGACAGCATATATACAGGTCTTGTTTTTGAATCCATTCAACCAGTCTATGTCTTTTGGTTGGAGCACTTAATCCATTTACATTTAAGGTAATTATCGATATGCATGTTCCTATTGTCATTTTCTTAATTGTTTTGGGTTTGCTTTTGTAGGTATTTTTTCTTCCCTTCGTCTTTTGTTCTCTTCTCTTGTGCTTTGATGACCATCTTTAGTCTTTTGTTTGCGTTGCTTTTTCTTTTTTGTGTGTGTATCTATTGTAGTTTTTGGGTTTTCTGTACCATGAGATTTTGATATAGCAGTCTGTATATGTATAATGTTGTTTTAAATTGCTGGTCTCTTTCCCACCTAGAGGAGTTCCTTTAGCATTTGTTGCAAAAATGGTCAGTGGTGCTGAATTCTCTTAGCTTTTTCTTGTCTGTAAAGCTTTTGATTTCTTCATCAAATCTGAATGAGAGCTTTGCTGGGTAGAGTATTCTTGGTTGTAGGTTCTTCCCTTTCATCACTTTAAAGATATCATGCTACTCCCTTCTGGCCTGCAGAGTTTCTGCTGAGAAATCTGTTGATAACCTTATGGTTATGGAGTTCCCTTGTATGTTACTTGTCATTTTTCCCTTGTGGCTTTTAATATTTTTTCTCCGTCTTTAATTTTTTCAATTTGATTTTTATGTGTCTCAATATGTTTCTCCTTGAGTTTATTCTGCCTGGGACTCTCTGTACTTCTTGGACTTGGGTGACTGTTTCCTTTCCCATGTTAGCAAAGTTTTCAGCTATTATCTCTTCAAATGTTTGCTCAGGTCCTTTCTCTCTCTCTCTTCTCCTTCTGAGACCCCTATATTTTGAATGTAGGTGCTTTTAATATTGTCTAAGTGGTCTTTTGGTCTGCCTTCATTTCTTTTCATTCTTTTTTCTTTACTCTGTTCCACTGCAGTGATTTCCATCCTTTTGTCTTCTAGGTTACTTATCCATTCTTCTACCTCAGTTATTCTGCTATTGATTCCTTCTCGTGTATTTTTCATTTCAGTTATTGTATTGTTTGTCTCTGTTCTCTAGTTCTTCTAGTTCTTTGTTAAACATTTCTTTCATCTTCTCAATCTTTGCCTCCATTCTTTTTACAAGATCCTGGATCATCTTCACTATCATTATTTTAAATTCTTTTTCTGGAAGGCTGCCTATCTCCACTTCATTTAGTTTTTGTTCCTGGATTTTTATCTTGTTCCTTCATCTGGGACATAATTCTCTGCCTTTTTATGTCTAATTTTCTGTGATTGTGGTTTTTGTTCTGCAGGCTGCAGTATTGCCATTCTTCTTGCTTATGCTGTCTGCCCCCTGGTGGATAAGGCTATCTAAGAGGCTTGTGTAAGCTTCCTGATGGGAGGGACTGGTGGTGGGTAAAACTGGGTCTTGCTCTAGTGAGCAGGGCTGTGACCAGTAAAACTTTAATCTGCTTGTTTGCTGATGGGTTGGGCTGTGTTGCCTCCCTGTTAGTTCTTTGCCCTGAGGCGACCCAGCACTGGAGCCTACAAGCTGTATGGTGGGGATAATGGCAGCCCCCAGGAGGGCTCATGAAAATGGGTACTTCCCAGAACTGCTGCTGCCAGTGCCCTTGTCCCTGCAGTGAGCCTCAGCTGACCCCCACCTCTGCCAGAGACCTTACAACACTTGCAGGTTGGTTTGGTTCAACCTCCTATGGGGTCACTGTTCTTTTCCCATTGGTCCTAGTGCACACAAAATTTTGTGTGTGCCCTCCAAGAGTGGAGTCTCTGTTTCCCCCATACTTGTGGAAGTCCTGCAATCAAATCCTGCTGGCCTTCAAAGTCAGATTCCCTGGGGATTCCTTGTCCTGTTACCAGACATCCAGGCTGGGAAGCCTGACGTGGGGCTCAGAACCTTCACAACAGTGGGAAAACTTCTGTGGTATAATTGTTCTCCAGTTTGTGGGTCACCCACCTGGCAGATATGGGATTTGATTTTATCATGGCTGTGCCCTCCTACTATCTCATTGCAGCTTCTCTTTTGTCTTTGGATGTGGGGTATCTTTTTTGGTGGTTTCCAGCATCTTCCTGTCGATGGTTGTTCAGAAGTTAGTTGTGATTTTGGTGCTCTTGCAGGAGGAGGTGAGTGCACATCCTTCTACTCTGCCATCTTGAACCAATCCTGAAATTTTTAAGAAAATGTAATAGAAACTTCATCTTTTCCCTTTAGTAATTTATAGCACTCTTATTTTATCAAAGAATGTCTTCTATGTTCATATTAGATTAACAGAGTTTAAAGATAACAGAGGTTATATGAAGGTATATATGTATATGTGTATATATATGTTAATCTAGATAGTTCAGACTATGCTTGTTTTCATACAAATTTGTTTCTTATCACACAGTGTATAATAGGTGCATGTAGCTCACCTCCATCTTATATCTTTAGTATTTTTAGCTCATGACACTTAATATAACTGCTTCAGAAGAAAGGGCTGGACAATTGCATGGAATGATTCAAAAGGCCAAGCCTAGAAAAAGCTTATATTTCTTCTACCAAAACCAGAACCTAGTCACGAGAACAAAATGAACCAAAATGTGAAGGATCACATGAATATTTATTGAGTTCTAACAGTTTCTGCTACAATATATATATCAAAGCTGGCAAAGATCTAAATTCAACCAAAATCCATGTATCTAAAATTTGAAAATCTTAACCTGAAATCTAAAACAATTGATCCCCCTCTGTTCATAAGAGAAGTAGCAAGCATTGGTAGAAGTGGTAAGACTCTGATTTCTGGAGGAAGAACTCAATTGGTAAACCATTTTGAGAAATATGACTATTTGCAATTTTTATGCTGGTAGCAAAAATATTCTTGTATTTGTTATACTTAAAGACATTCTGAAGACAAATACTGAATTTCTGATCCAAATTTCCTGGTTCTGCTACTGATATAAAGTTTGACTTAGGTAATATCTGGGTGTTGGGGAAGGAACCTATTTGTCCACTTGGATAAATAGTCTTTGGTCATAGAGTTGTGAGCAATTCTTCAAACCTGATTCTAATATTGTGGCAAATGAAAGCACTTTGAGATACATGTTTAAACATGCATTTATGAGGACATTCTTTATAAAGAATGTATTTTGGAGTGAGTTAAACCTAGTGTTAATTCTCTCTATTCCACCAAATAATACTGTAAGTTCAACAGGAAGTTGTCTTCACTGGACTTTTATTTCATTATTACAATATAGTGGCTCATACTACCTAAATGTAAATTATGCATTTAGCAATTATTAGGGATGTAAGTGTGGACAAGTCACTTCTGTGAAAACCTTCATCAGTAAAACTCTTTGTGCAGTTATGGTGAGAATTAAATAAAAGAACACTTTGGAGTGTGGTTGGCCTTCAAAGAAATATTATACTAGTACTGAATCTGGTGAGAAGTTTGCCCTTAGTGCACTGAATTTAGCATCATATAAACACTATTCCACCCTAGCTATTCTGTTCACAAATCATCTTGCTAAAATATTTCAGTGTCATTTGAAAGGCAACACTAGGGATAAAATGTTACAGTCCAAAATAAAAAGATGCAGTGCTGCAACTCTAAGTTTGATTTATATACACTTTTTAGATGACTTTGGATAGCCCAATGTTTATTAACTGAAATAAGAACAATAGGTTCAATTCACTGGAAGAAAACCTGATATTAATTCTCTGCCTACTCCACCCGTGAGTTACTCTCTAGTCCTCCTTTCAGTTTTTCTCCTCTTCCTTGTGGTTTTATTCTTTATTCTCTTTTGTTATTATCATAGCTCAGGACAAAATTAAATTTATTAGTGTATACTTTACCTACAACAAACAATACCTATTTAAAGTGTGAAATTTGATGAATTTTGACAAACTCATGAAGCACAACCACAATCAAGATACTAAACATTTCCATCACCCACAAATACTTACTCTTGTTCTTTTGCTGCATATCTGTATCCTACTTCCAGCCCTAGACTGCAACTAGTCTCCTTTCATTCATTATAATTTGGTTTGTACTTTTCAGAAATGCATATAAATGGAAACAAACAGCATGTACTCCTTTGTGTCTGGCTTCTTTCATTCCACATAATAGTTTTGATATGCATTCATGTTATTACATGTGTTTTTAGTTAATTTGTTTTATTGCTGAATAATATGTATGCCATATTTTCTGGATCCATTTACTTATTGATGGGCATTTGTGTTGTTTTCAGTTTGGGGTTATTACAAATAAGGTTGTCATGACATTTTTGTATAAGTCTTTATCAAAACTTATATTTTCATTTCCCTTAGATAACTGTAGGTCATATGGTTGGTATATGTTTAACTTTTTAAGAAACTACCAAACCATTTTCCAAGGTGATTGTACCAATTTACATTCCTGCCATCTGTTTGTGAGAGTTTTAGTTTCTCCACACCCTTTTCAACATTTGGTATTTTCTTTCTTTATAATTTTAGCCATTTTAATAACTATGCAGTGATAGTTTATTGTGGTTTTAATTTGCCTTTCCTTGATGGCTAGTAATGTTGAACATTTTATATATACTATACAGCACATATTATTTTCTTAGCAATTGCTATAGAGAATAAAATTTAGTTCCCTGCATCCCTAGAAATATATCAATTTCCTTCTGATTTCTTACAATTACTTTCAACTCAGCATGAACAATAACATTCTAATTTTTTTACATATTAAAAGACTGTTATTTGCATTTTCTTTAAATGAATGTTATAGCAATGCAAAGAGAGAGTGAATTTATAATAAAAACTGTACCAAATATATTAAGCTACAGTATATTTTAGAAATGATCTTATGATGTGATTGTTTTCAGATAGTTGAAAGTTGAAACCTCTGTATTATTTAGGAGATTTATAGAAAAGACTGAAATACCACACAATTATTTCTCTATTTTTCTACTCCATATATATTAGAAATATATCTATATATAAATCTTAAATTTAAAAACTAGACTCAAAAGGAGAGAAAAGCAGAAAAACCTATAAAAACTATTTCAAGGTAGTAAGTAATATGGATTTTCTATTCAAATTTCCCTGGAGTGTGGTGGAAGGAGGAAAGAGAGATTTGGGAACTTTGAAAAATTTCAGGGATAAACACTTTTTCATTCAAAGCATGGTTTCAGAGCATTGGCGTCTCCTGGGAGACATTTGGAATATAGGATCTCAGTGTCCTACACCTAACTCCACTTACTTGATCAGATTCTGCTATTTTATAAGATTCTCATAAGCTTCATATCCATGTTAAACATTGAGAAACACTCTGGTCAATCACTTGGCCCTCTGTTCAGAATGTAAGAAAGTGATCTCATTTAACTGTTGCTTCCCAAGCTTCAGTAATTAGGAAAAAATATATATGAGACATCAATTCTTCATCCCAGGTGGCAAGTGTTTTTTCTTCTTTTCTATGGATTCAAGAAAGGCCAAACACGGAGGTTACTATAAGCAATGCATTTTCAATTCATTTCACCCTGAAGCATCTGGCCTCCTTTGCCTCAGCCTAACTTAGAAGCTCTGCATCTACACTTTGATGAATTAGCCATATCACTTACAAACTCCACATCCAGAGCCTCCCCAGAGACCACTTCAAATACCTGTTACTTTTATTTCAATCCTGAATCCTAAGTTTTAATGCATATTTACTCAGCTTTCCTAGGTCAGCCCTCTCCTTGTTCCCACCCACTGGTGTAATGTACCATGCCACTATTAAGGTTTTTATTAACTTCCCTTGTTTTGATCTCTGACCTCATTACCTCACAGTCCTTTATGTTACACTGCTAAAGCAGGGACTCTGTGTCTAGCTAATTCCATACCATATTACCTCCCTATATATTGTTATTTGCTCTCCATCCTTGACACTTCTCACCTCTGTTTCACCCTCTCAGCAATTCTTGCTACTTTGTGGCATGTTCCTTCTTTCAGATCATTAACATATAAAGTAGAAAAAAATTGGCCTTAATATTGACCCCTGTGGTTCTCTATTTCCTGGTCTCCCAACTCCTAAATTGTTTCCACATCTAAATGCTCTTTTTACAGCAAATAATCCAGTTCTCCCTCTACTTGAGTATAACATAAGAGGGGTTCTTCATGACCTTTATTTTCCCTTAGATTCCATATATATGTGTTAGCATACTGTATTTGTTTTTCTCTTTCTGACTTACTTCACTCTGTATGACAGACTCTAACTCCATCCACCTCACTACAAATACCTCCATTTCATTTCTTTTTAAGGCTGAGTAATATTTCATTGTATATATGTGCCACGTCTTCTTTATCCATTCATCTGATGATGGACACTTAGGTTGCTTCCATGTCCTGGCTATTGTAAATAGAGCTGCAATATATGGAATCTAAGGGTAAATAAAGGTCATGAAGAACCTAGTGGCAAGACAGGAATAAAGACACAGACCTACTAGAGAATGGACTTGAGGATATGGGGAGGGGGAGGGGTAAGATGTGACAGGGTGAGAGAGTGGCATAGACATATGTACACTACCAAATGTAAAATAGATAGCTAGTGGGAAGCAGCCGCATAGCACAGGGAGATCAGCTCTGTGTTTGTGACCACTTAGAGGTGTGGGATAGGGAGGATGCGAGGGAGATGCAAGAGGGAGGAGATATGGGAACATATGTATGTGTATAACTGATTCACTTTGTTATAAAGCAGAAACTAACACACCATTGTAAAGCAATTATACTCCAATAAAGATGTTTAAAAAATAAAAACATAAGAGGGGGTTAAACTTTGTTACTTTTTAAATATAAGAGCATAATTTAGCCAATCTTCTTGAGTTTAATAAAGTGAAACCCATAAATGATTGCATCTGGCCATTTCACTGGGGGAGAAGAACACCTAGCTGACACAGCCGGGGCGGGGGCTGGGATAGGATAAAAATCTGTGAATTGACTTGGCTCAACTACTAGTTATGGACATTATGCCTTCCAGGTTTTCTTATAGGATATTGATGGGTTATGGGAAGGCTTTGAGAGATATATTTGAATCTTGATAAGAGATGCACTGTGAATTTTGCCAACATCAGTTGAAGTTTTTTTTTTTTTTTCCCCCCCATAAGAAGGGTGGTAGCTCATTCTGTAAGGTCAAATGATCATTGTTTCCAGAATCAGCTCTAGTATCATCAGACACGAAGAACATTAAAAAAAAAAAAAAAAGTTAAAGGTTAATTTAATTCACCTGGTTAGTTACTTTGATGACTACTGTCAAACTCTAGAATAATTTCCACATTTTGAGAGAAAGAAATTTTGGCTTGATACTTCTCTAAGAATTCTTGGCCGAATAAATGGATAGGGACAGAGGAGCTGAGGAAGAAAGCATGTGTATATCTCAAAGGGCTTATAGAAAAGAGAATAGGTGCACAGACAGGAACCTCTTGCAGTTAATTAGAGATTCCCCACTATTTGAACTATTTTGATACTTCAAGACAGGGACTGTTTTATAGTAGAAGAGTTGAGTTCCAAGAGTGTGACTCCAGTTTCAATTAGGACTGGAAAAGATCCATCACCAATCTGGAAAAATTCTGTCCAAGCTGATTAACAGGCAGGATTTGGAAGAGCCCCAATAGTTCCTCAGAGCCCATTTACTGAGAATTGCCAGGACATTGGAAAGACTAGTTAAAGAGCTGAAGGTGACTGAAGCTCTTAAATTTGTAATAATCTTTTTTCTAATGTCTTGGCTCTCTGCAATAATTACAGAAACACGGAGGGTTTTGGTTTCATTTAGGGGCCTTCATTTGCTAGAGCTGAAGATTAAGAATTTTAGTGCTCTTCCTTTCAGATGAATTATCTAGAGTGTGAGAGAGCTAGTTTGCCAGATTAACTAAATATGGAGTGGACATAGTTTTCCATTCCATCCCGGCACTTTTTACTAGAAAGGAAAAGTCCTGGTACAGTCCATAAATAAACATAGAGTTAAAAGCTACCAGGTGGCATCAACATCTGAAGGAAGAGCATAATTTTCTTTAACAATAATCTGAGAATGATCGTCATAGTCATAAACAGATTCATCAGATTTTTGTGTGTGAGCCTGAATTTTGTTCCAGTCAACAGGCTTTGAAAAAGTCCTAGGAATTGCTAAATAAATTTGCTTAATGATTGCTCAAGCCTAATTATATAATAAATTACCAGGCTGGTCTCCTGGCTGTAATTCTAGAGATCTTTCAGGATTTTTCCAATTAGTGATTTGCATCCAATGCTGGGTCTGTAATTCACTGACAAGCATATGAACAGCTGATATAAGTCAGAGAAATCAGGTTGATACGCTTGAATTACTATATTTAATCCCTCAGCAAATTGGTGAGAATCTTCTGTTGTTTTGGGAAAATCTTTCACTATGGCTAATGGTTTAGCTTTAGTCCAGGGAATATAAGAAATTAAGGTTTAGCCTCTGAATCTTCAAAAGGCTTAATTTTAAAGGGACAAGTTTTGATAAGTTCAGAGGAAAAGGGAGTGGGAAGAATTTCAGAGAAAAGGGGAAGTTCAGTGAATTAGTATGGGAGAACTAAGGATGTAGAAGGGAGGAGGTAGATGGCATTGGAGGCAAGGCCTGAGACAAAGGAGCCAAGGAAGAGGAGCATGAGACTTTGGAAACCACTTTTTCTTTCTTTAATTGTTAGTTTACCTCAGTCAATCTTAAAATTGTATCTTTTTAGAGAGGTAATTTTAGGCTTCTGAGAATATTTGGAAGTCTCAAAATACCAATTGAAATAGGCATTCCATTCAATTCTGGAAATTTTAGACCTATGTAGTAGTCCAATTTAGTTTAAGAAAATTAAGTTTGGAAATTACAAAAGTTCTCCTCAATGACCATTGATATTCTAAGTTACCTTTGATCAGGTTGGTCCATTTGGTTAGAAATCCACCTGAGGATGGACCATGGTTTTTAAATATAAAATTGGCTAAGGTCCTTTAGGGAGGATGCCCTCAAAATATTTAAATCACTGGGATGCCATTTCTCAGAGGTTTTTCTCTAGAATATTTATGAAACTGCCTAAATGGCTCAAACAGCTTAAATAGCTTAAACAGACTGCAGTTCAGCTTCAACAGTTCAAATAACTCAGACAGCTTGCAACTCAAACAGCCTGCAGTTCTAAAACCATCCAATTCTAAGGGGACAGTTTGGTCCTGGAAGAGCCATGCCGAAGTCTTCTTATTCCAGTTCCCATAGAACAATCCTTATTCCAAAGGAATGAGTGGAAGGTTGAGCAGGGACAATTTCAATGAAATAGCCCCTGTCTCTGAAGGAATGGGCCAATAGCTAGCTAGTTCTAGGAGAAACAGTCTGGTTTCAAAAGCAGACCAAAGTGTCAAACGAGTACTCACATGAAGAAAAAGACCTTACTTAGAAAGGAAAAAAATCTTAAAATAGATCCCAAATAAAGCCTGGAAAGCTTCAAAACACAAAGAAGACAGAATCTCAGATCCAGGAGGAAGACATACTCTTAAACTCTAGGATCAGAAAAAAAAAGTGGTGAGCAACAAAGGGCTCAGTGCGGGTACAACATCTGTTTACTCACCAATCCCAAGTTGACAGGGGTCTTCGCTGGAAGCCAATATGGGCCCACAAAATGTTGACCTAAAATAAACTGCCAGTTATTTCTTCAGCAAAAACTAGCCTTTACAGGGTGAGCAAAGAATTGCAATTCCAGGTCCACAATTATGGCCAGCCATATACAAGTCCCTGTATTGCAAGGGTAAAAGAAAGCTTTTATAGAGAGGAAAAGTAGGTTGTGAGGGTTATAGCAAACAAAATGTTCATGGCTTTTCATTGGCTGAGTTGTTGCCAGGAAAGAAGAGGAGGTCTTTCTTCTTTCTGTTGGACTCTGGTATCATTGCAGGCCATGAGAATTCCCCCGTTTTGGTCACCAAATTCTATTTAATTGAGGTTTCTGTTTATTAATAATTTACAGAATAAAATATTCCTATATATGTATATATATATTATATATAAAAGAATTATTACCTACATTTCACACAATATGTACATTTTGTGAAATCGTATATTCTCTTATAAACTGAGATACATGAAGAAAAACAGTAAGCCTTGTCAAGTTAGGAGCCTTTTTATTTTGTTTTAATGTTAGAACAATCTTAAAAAGAAGTAAGAAGAAGAGCAGGGAGAAAAGGACAATTCAAGGCCTTCAAAATTGATTTACTATAGCTAACTTACATATCTGATATAGCTTGCTACCCTGGATGATATGTGAATAGGCAAAATCCATAGCATATATTCAATTTAAACAAAAATATATATTTATTTCAAGGAAGAAAAAATTTAATAAAGACTGATTTTCTCATACAGAAGCATCAAATGTTGATAATGAAAAAAATGTGGTATATGATTACACATGAGAGACATAATGGTTTGTAGGAATGAGCACAGATATGTACATATGGCTTTTAATTTTAGCTCAGCCACTAGAAAGTCCTCTTACCTTGGGAAAATTACTTATATTTTCTGAGCTTCAGTTTCTTCCTCTGAAAAGGGAGGTGATATTATATTTAAAGAAAAGTATCATTTGTAGGTTAAAAATAAATAGATGTGAAAAATCAGGTAGCATAGTGCCTGTCTCTAGTAGAAATGAGTAAATACCAACAATATTTGCCTTTACTGTTAACATCACTATGATTTTTATTATACAAAAGAATATTTAGAACAGAAAGAAGCTTTAAAATCCATATAGTATAAATTTCTGATTTTATAGAGGTGGATATTGAGGAAGGGTAGGGGAAAATGAATGGGTACTAAGAGCTGCATTGGAATTCAATTCTTTGAATTACTTAGTTCTGGTTCATGACACTACCTCCATCGTAGCATGTGAAAGGCATGTTGCCATGGCTCCATGATTCTTAGCATAGAGAAGTAAGAAAACCAGTGTCCTTGACACACAGACTCTAGAATCAATCTATCTGGATTCAAATGCCAGCTCTTACTAGTTGTAGTCCTTGGAACAAGTTTTCAAAATATTTGTGCCTCTTATATCACATACCTAAAATGGGAATAATAATGTAAATTAACTCAAAGAGTTTTGTAAACTGAATAAATCTATTCATATCAACATTTGAAGCAATACTTCACATGTAATAAACATTCAAAATGTTCACCATTATTTCTCTTAAAATATATTGCTTCACAGAAACTTATCTTTATTAATTTTTCTTGATTTCTCAATAAGAGTCTCAACTCTTTGTACATTCCTATATTTGATAGGAAAATTTACATAAAAAGATCTGAAAAGAGCCTAGATTTTCTACTAAAATTTTTGTAATAGAGTTGGAGAAGTGACTTGGAAAGAATGATTTGAGACCATTATACTTATACTTATACACTGTATACTTATTTTCAGGATTGATGCTTTGCAAATTGACGTATTTCCAGTTCAGATTAAAGATAATGTTCAGGAAACAGAATGAAGAATACAACTTTTCTCTTTAGAGAAAATGTGAGTTTTCAAAAAGCATTTGAAAGAGATAGTAAGCATGGAAAAATAGACACCATTTCAGATGAGAATATGGCAGCTGCAAAGGCATATGAAAAGGAAGGCAGCAGTTGTGATATTTCTGGTATTTTTGCAGAGTCCTACCATTATATACTTTATCAATAACTGCTCCAAAGTAGCTCAGGAAAATTATTTATCAGATAACCAGCCATATGCCAACACCACAGCAGGTGTGAAACTACACGTAGTATTAGTCATATTCACTTTCTTCCTCGTGGACAGAGTAATTCATCAATTCAAAATAAATGTTCACTGGCATGAAACTTGCGTTACAGTTTTCCAAAAGTCTATTCCAAACTAAAGGATATGTTTTCAGGTAACCCATTAATCAGATTCATTAGCATTAGACTTTACTAAAACCAAACAAAAAGCCCATTTTTACTAGAAAGCATAATAAATCATAACCTTAAAGTTGGAGGGATAAATGAGAAACAAATATGTAAATTTTAAAAACATTCTATAAATTAAAATCTATAGATACTCATTTTATTTTTATTTTTATTTTATTGAGGTAAAAATACTTGACATAAGATCTCCCCTCTTAACAATTTTTAAGTGTACATTACATTATTGTTGACTACAGGTACAATGTTGTACAACAGATCACTAGAACTTATTCATCTTGCTTACCTGAAACTGTATGCTGTGATTAGTATTTCCCCACCCTCACCCTCATTCTAGCAACCACTATTTCACTCCTTGATTCTATGGAATTTGACGATCTTAGATATCTCATATAAGTGAAAACATGCAGTATTTGTATTTCTATGAATGGCTTATTTCACGTAGCATAATGTCCTTAAGGTTCACCCATGTTGTCAAAAATTTCAAATTTTTCTTCTTTTTAAAAACTGACTAATATTCCATTATATGCATATACCACATTTTCTTTACTCATTCATGTTGATAGACATTTATGTTGTTTCCACATCTTGGTGATTCTGAATAGTGCTGCAATGAACGTGGAAGTACTAATGTCATTTCAATATTCAGATTTCCAATTTTTAGGATAAATGCCAAGCAGCATAATTACTGGATCATGCAGTATTTCTGTTTTTAAATTTTGGAGGAAAATTTATCCTTTTTCTCACAGCAGCTGCACCATTTTTGCACTCTCACCAACAGTGTACTACAGGGGTTTCACTTCTCCAATTCCTTGCCTTGTTGTCCTTTTTATAAAGGACATTCTAACTGGTGTGAAGTGATATCTCACTGTGGTTTTGACTTTCATTTTGCTGGTGAATAGTGACATTGAGTACCTTTGCTTATACCTGTTGGTCATTTGTATGTCTTCCTTTGAGAAATACCTATTCAAGGCAAGTCTTTCACTTCCTTAGTTAAGTTTATTTCTTAATATTTTATACTTGTTGGTGCTATTGTATGTGGGATTTTTTGTAATTTCCTTTTCATATAGTTTGTTATTAGTATATAGTGATGCAACTGATTTTTGTATTTTGATTTTGTATTCTGGAACATTATTAAATTTATTAATTAGTGCTAAGAGTTTTTTAAAGAAGCCTTTGATATATATATATATATATATATATATATATATGTATGTATGTGTGTGTGTATATATATATATATATAGTCACATCATTTGCAAACAAGGACAATATTACTTCTTTTCCAATTTGGATGCCTTTTATTTATTTTTTCTTGCCTGATTGCTCTGTTCCAGTATTACGTTGAACAGAAGAATTGACATTGGCCATCCTTGCCTTGTTTCTGATCTTAGGTAAAAGCTTTATTTATTTATTTATTTTTACCATTGAGTATGATGTGGGCTTTTCACATATGGCCTGTATTATGTTGAGGTGTGTTCCTTCTATTCCAGTGTGTTGAGAGTTTTTATCAGGAGTTGTTGAATTTTATCATACATTTTTTCTGCATCTCTTCACTTGTATGTAACTTTTATTCTTTATTCTGTTCATATGGTGTATCATATTAATTGATTTTTTTGTATGTTGAACCAACCTTGCATTCTTTGCATCCCAGGGATAAATCCCACTTGGTCACGGTGTATGATCCTTTTAAAGTGCTGCTGGATTTAGTTTACTAGCATTTTATTGAGGATTTTGTATCTATATTTATCAGGGATTCTATGGCTTTTGTCCACTTGCTCTGGGCTGAGCTGGAGAGATGGAGAGCTATGTTGTCCACCAGTCCAAACCACCAGCTCTGTTACCCCCCAGGTGGCTAGACTGCGCCAGGCCCATCAGAGCTCCAAGACAGACAAGTCAAATGTCAGTTCTTTTGACTGCCCCAGAGAAGTTGGAGCATTGAACTGATGAATCAACTCTTTCCTTTCCCGGGGGAAACTGAGAGCCGAGATGGTTCATTTGTTTGCTCTGTGTTGAGCAAGAGGGAAGAATCCACAACATCTACCATTCCAAATCATCAGCTCTGTTCTATCCCAGGCAGCTAGACTCTGCTGGACCCATCAGAGCTCCAGGACTGGGAAAACATGCTACTTATTTGGGCATTCATGGAAAAGTGGGGTGGTGGATGTGCAGATCAACTCTTTCCTTCTCCAAGGAGTACCTGTGTGCTGGGATTTTTTAATCTGCATTCTCTGTGCTAAGCAGTGGGTGAATCTATGGCATTTATTAGCCCAACTCACATTGCTGTTTTCCTCTGGGTGGCTAGACTGTGCCAGACCTATCAGAGCTCCAGTACTGGTAGGTCAGATGTTAGTTCTTTGTCAGCTCCAGATAAGTTGGGGCTCTGGATGTTTGAATCAAGTTGTTTCCTCCCTAGGAGGAGGCTGAGAGCTGAGATTTTTCACCTATTTATTAAGTGCTGAGCAGAGGTGAGGATCTATGGCATCTACCAGGCTAAGCTTCTGTCTCTAGTTTTCCCTGGGGTGGAGGGGTTAGATTCTGTCAGACCTGTCAGAGCTTCAAGACTGACAAGGCAGAAACCTGTTCAGAAAAGTTTGGACACTGGGTCACAAACAAACTCTTTCCCTTCCCTAGATGAATTTAGGAGCTTAGAGGTCTCTTCCTGGTCACATGATGCTGTGCTGGGGACAGGAACTCCAGCAAGAGAGTGCCATAAAT
This sequence comes from Balaenoptera musculus, assembly GCF_009873245.2. Classification (NCBI taxonomy): domain Eukaryota; kingdom Metazoa; phylum Chordata; class Mammalia; order Artiodactyla; family Balaenopteridae; genus Balaenoptera; species Balaenoptera musculus. The sequence goes on from NC_045804.1 coordinate 28,842,650, forward strand.
CTCCCTACTGGCTTTGGTGAATCTGGTTTTACATTCTTCTGGGGTGAAGGAGCCTTTCAATTATTTTATGAATTTCTTACAAAGGGAATTTGTCCATGAATTTTTATTGAATTAGTATGTTTGTGGGGAAGGAGGGTTCAGGATTTCCTACTCTCTATCTTGCTGATGCCACCTTCTTATAGATATTCTAGCAATCTAAAGACATATGAATTTGAATTAGCATTTCCTACTTATTATATTCTTCCTACATATGTGTAAGTGTGCACATGCCTGTTCATATGTGCAGTGCATGTGTATGTGTTTTACAGTAACATCTGCAGTTATTGACACACGGAAAAACTTCTATAATTTACAGTCTTGTCATCTTGCCCAGGGGTTGAATAAAATATATTCCCTTTGTAACCTGGTTTGTTTATTACCACAACATCATTTTGAAGAATATTTCCTTACCTCCTCTGAATTCACATCCCATTTAAATCACATTCACATCAACATTTTACACACATTCTACTGAATATTCAAGCAAAGATTCTATGGGAGTTCTATGCCTCACTGTAAACTGGGAGTAAATTACCCATGTAGTTCATGCACATTAAGTGAGCATTAAACAAGGAAGCAAATTTATGGTAAAAAGGGAACAACTGTGTGTGCCTTAATGCTAAGGATATTTGGTAGTAAAATGTGATGTTTTGATTTTCTTGGCCAGGAGAAAATGCATATGCTGTAGAAGAAACTTTACTCAGAATATTGTTATCACACATTTTCAGATGTCGCTTCATACAAACATTTATATCTTGAGTCTTGAAAACCTGGCATTTAGAGCTATACAGTCAAATAGAGGGCTAAGTTTTCATATGTTTTCTACTTTGCTTCTATAATTTTGTAAGAAAAACAATATATGTGAAATATGTATTGATGAAAATACATGATACTTCTATAAAACTTATTAACAGCCAATTTTAATGTGGTATTCTACTACTTTTGTGTTTTGGAAAGTTCATAAACCTTAGCTACTTCTGAATCAATATAGTCAAGTCACTAGCATGAAACATATCAATAAACTAACTCTATTTATTTATGTTTCTATCCTTTTATGAGACAATAGCTTAGTAACCTGAAAGTGTTAATGTTTTCCTAACTGTAAAAGTAATATATGCATTTTAAAAGATTTGAAAAGACAAAGAAATATGCAATGAATTAGTTAAGCTTTGTATTCCTCCTTTACTTTTAAAATAGGAATTCTAGCCTCTGTGAAATTCTGATTTGAAATTTATGGTTTCAAAGAGTACAAGTTTGGAGAATATAATAATATACTAGTGACCTTCATTCAGAAGCAGTAGAGGTGGTTGGGTGACATTGGTACTTGGTGAAGTAGAGATTATCCCTTCCCACCTCTGCTCCTGCTCAAGAAAGTAAGAACATTTTATCCTCTGCCACTAAGACAGTTACCAGGGCAAGGAGATTTACCTGGTGGTAGTTACCTCAAAAACAACTAAATATTTTGCTAATTTCTAATTTCTTGATAGTTTGTACTCCTGGGCTGTCTACTCAGGACATGTAGAATTTCTCATTGATATCTATCATATGTCCATGACTTAACACTCTGGGCAAATTAAAATGGTATCATGAAGGTGTCAGTAAACTTGTCCTGTAGTCCAACACATATCTCCATGATTTTCACACTCATTCACAAAAAGCTATCTTAGTCTGACAGGGTGAGGGAGGAAACATATCAATTTTTCTCCAGAGTGGAGTGTTAGTAGTAAATAATATAATGAGTCCAAATCACTTAGTATAGTTTCTAGGATATAGAAGAGCCCAATAGATATTAGTTTTCTCTCCCTTCACTTATTTTCTTCCTTACACACTTAAAAACTTAGTTCTCAACATATAATATTTATTCTGATCATTTGAAGAAGAGGTTAAAGCAGCATATAAGATAATAATGATGTCTGTTGAATTGCAAACTAGTTGCCTGTGGCAGTAGTTTTCAGCCATGTTTTACACTGATACTCTCAGGCTAAAAAGAGGGCCAGAATAGATAAAAACCTCCATTTACTTTTTGCTCCTTTGACAAGAGTCCCCTTCTTCCTTAGATTCTTCTTTCCCAGACTCCTCTCCTCATGGGTGGAAAAATCTACAGGGAAACGATTAAGGGGAAAAGGCTGATGGGCCTGCTAAACTTATTTTTCTCCTCAAAATTGTATTTAACTATAAAATTTAGTCTTTCATCTAGTCTAGGCAAAATGATTTCTAATAATTTTATAATATCCAATCCAGTTCATCATATTTAGACTAAAAAATTGTGCCTTTACATGGTAATTGTTATATTATGCCAGGCATGGGTCCAAGGTAAACCATAGGCTTGGAGATTTTTATTAGGTCTCTGAAGCAATGAGTATAATAGCACAGAAACTGTTCTTTGGAACAAAGCCTTTCCATATAGGCTGTTCCAGGGTTCTTTCTTCGCAATTTGTGAATCACAAGGTGAGAGGAGTACTGTTTGGAACCTATGCTGGTCAGTGATTGTTTCTCCTGTAGTCAAGAGGCCACACTGAAGTAGATCCTCCTGCTCATACAAAATTTCCCCATGCCTTGACCGATTCTGCTCCTATTGAGCAGTTTGAAAGAATACCTACTTTATAGATAGATTTTTAAAGTAACATTTATTGTAGATGTTCTAATTACAAAAGTTCGGCATGTTTATCAAAAAATCAGAGCACTCAGGTAAGAAAATATCACTTTTATGTCACCCAGGATTTTTTCTAGGCATATACAAAATGAATTTTAGTTATTTTAAAAAGTACTTGTGATAAAGTGAGAGAGTGGCAGGGACATATATACACTACCAAACATAAAATAGATAGCTAGTGGGAAGCAACCGCATAGCACAGGGAGATCAGCTCTGTGCTTTGTGACCACCTAGAGAGGTGGGATAGGGAGGGTGGGAAGAAGGGAGATGCAAGAGGGAAGAGAAATGGGAACATATGTATGTGTATAACTGATTCACTTTGTTATAAAGCAGAAACTAACACACCATTGTAAAGCAATTATACTCCAATAAAGGTGTTAAAAAAAAAAAAGTACTTGTTTAATAAAAGAGAATTAGGGGTATCTATTTCGGTTCATGCTATGGTATCTATGAATATGCCAGAGAATGTATCAGTATTTGGACATGATCTGTAATAAGTAACCAGTAGTCTGTATCAAGTCATATCAAATGAGAAGTCTGTGACATTAAAACCTAAATGATAATTTAACTATACAATTTGGTTATATGAATTGTAAAAAATAATAAAATTTAATTTTTGGAATCATGTCTTGACAAAATATATCTTGATGGAAAATGTCTTATTTTCATTTCCCATGGGCTTGCCAATATTACTATATAGAAGGCAACAATCACATACACACACGTTCAAGCACACACAGAAACATACACATGCACATTTTAGACAAATGAAGTGCAAAACATAAGCTAATCATTCACTTTTCAGAGACAGTTTAACACCTGGAAATACTGCCCCAAAATTTATATAAGACCCCAAGTATTTTAAAAACAAAATATAATTTACATATAAAGAAATGCATTGTGTGTATATATATATGTGTGTGTGTGTGTGTGTGTATATATATATATATATATATATATATATATATATGTATATGTATATAGTACATATAGCATGGTATATTGTGATGTTTTTATATCTTAAAAACATTTCTGGCTGGAGAAAGACTGCCCCTCTGTGGATTAGCCAATTCTTAGAGCCAGCAAAGGTCCCAGCCAGGAAACTGTCTTTGATGCAGAAACAAATCAGTACAGGACAAACCTCCTCTAGCTGGCCTGTACACCCCATGAGACAATGTTCCTCTGCATTAGCCATCCCAGAGACAGGTGTCAGACAACTAGGGACCATCTCTGTAGCCTCAAACTAACTAATTCTAAATGGGTCACCCTGCCCTGCCATGCCTTTCCCACAAAAACCCCAATAAGGACCATGGCCTAAACCATCACCTTGGTCTTGTCTTCTGCCTCCTGACCACTCTGGTGTCTTTCCTGTTGGCCCCAGGAAGTGTATCATACCTCTCATGTCTAGTACTTGTGGGTAAATTAAGTGTCCTTTATTCCTGAGCCTCACTTCTATATCATCTTGTGGCTGCACCCAACTGACCATCTCATTAAAAAATACAAAAGACAGAGATATTAAGGGTATAATTAAATCAGCTTCACAAACACATAAAAAAATCTATCCCATACCACAATCAAGAATATAATATTTCCATTATTCTTTATACCTTCTGACAATCAGCACTATTCTCTCATTTTCTAAGCAACCACTGATCTGATTTCCAACACCAAGGGTTTGTTTTGCCTATTTTAAACTTTATATGAATGGAGACACTATTCTTTTGTGTCTGGATTCTTCACTCAACATGATATTTTTGAGATTCACCTTTCCTATATGTGTATAAATTATTTATTTTCCTTCTTATTACTGACTATTGTGTGTTTAACATTCTCTTGTTGATGGACTCCTAGGTTACTTTCAGTTTTGGGTGCTCATAAATAAAGCTGCTATGAACAATTGTTTATAGGTTTTTACAGACGTGGTTTTTCTCTCTTGGATCAATATCAAAGAATGGAATACATGGGTCAGGGGAAGATCCATGTATAACTTTTAAGAACCTGCTAAACAGTTTTTCAAACTAGTTGTACCATTTTCCACTCTTATTAATAGTGTATAAGAGTTCTGGCTGTTCTACAACTTCTCCAACATTTGGTGTTGACACTCTCTCCTTGATTGGTGATGACATTTTTCTTGACTATTTTAATAAATATATAGTGGTATCGCCCTGTTTTAATTTTCATTTCCCTGATGAGTAATAATTATTCATTTTTCATTACTCTTTTTTCACTAGTGTATTAGCTATTTGTATACCTTATTTTTTGAAGTGCCTATTCAAATATTTTGCTTATTATTTTGTTTTTCTGTCATTTTAATTTGGAAGAGTTATTTATATGTGCTGGACACATGATCTTTGCCTGTTGTATGTGTTGGTAATATTCTCTCCATGTATCTGCCTTGCCTATTTATTTTACAAAAAGTATTTTTAATTTAAAATAACTTTATTAAGATATATTTAACATACAATAAGTGTATTTTATTTGTACAATTCTATGTATTTTGACAAATACTTATACTCATGGAACTAGTATTATAATCAAAATATAAACTACATTACCCCATAAAGGTCCTACATGCTCTTCTATAGTCATTCATTTTCCCAATCCCAATCTCCAAGCATTCACTGATCTACTTTGTGTCACTGTAGATTTTTTTGAAAATTTTAGAATTTCATGTAAATGGAAACACACAGTTTTTTTAATGTATGGCTCCTTTTGTCCAGGATATGATATTACATGTATCAGTAGTTCTTTCTATTTTATTGCTGAATAATATTCTATTGCATGGATATATGATAATTTATAGGTTTGGGTATTTATAAACATCCACATGTAATTCTTTTTCTTTTCATGCACATATACTTTTATTTCCCTTGGATAAATATCAGTAGAATTTCTAGATCATAGCTATTACAGTGTATTTGTCTGATAATTTAAATATCGGGATCACATCTGGATCTGTTTTTTTTTTTTAATAAATTTATTTATTTATTTATTTATTTATTTATTTATTTATTTTTGGCTGTGTTGGGTCTTCGTTTCTGTGCAAGGGCTTTCTCTAGTTGCGGCGAGCAGGGGCCACTCTTCATCACAGTGCATGGGTCTCTCATTATCATGGCCTCTCTTGTTGCAGAGCACAGGCTCCAGACACGCAGGCTCAGTAGTTGTGGCTCATGGGCCCAGTTGCTCTGCGGCATGTGGGATCTTCCCAGACCAGGGCTCGAGCCCGTGTCCCCTGCATTGACAGGCAGATTCTCAACCACTGCGCCACCAGGGAAGCCCCTGGATCTGGTTTTATTGTCTATTTCCTCTCTTATTATAATCTTTGATCCAATGTCAGCTATTGTGTATAAAAGAGCAATAGAGGCTAAGGTAAATCATATTTACTTCCCAAAAGAATACACCTCTTCTTCTGTCAGGCAATGAATAAGGGAATTATTTCAATCTAGTCTGTGACTGAACTGGGCTTGAGATATTGATGCTTATGGTAAAGTCACCACAAGTTCCATATTATTGAAGGTAGTATCAGAATCAATTCTTTAGCAGGGCTTAGACTTTGATCACCAGGATAGTTTATATCTGTTGTCCTGGACTGATCTCAGTCATCAGCCTACCCCATTCATTGGTGCCTCATGGGAGTCTCTTTCAGTTTCCTCTTCAATTGCCAGTGACAGATGACTGCTGACTGGTGCTCAGTGTAAGGTTCTAAGTACTTGTGGAGTTTCTCTCAGTTCTCTTTTTTTGCCCTAAGATGTCAGCAGGTCCTTGGTGTCTGTGCCTCTGGAGATCTCTCTTGGTTTTCCTTCTCATCTCCAAGTGGTAGTGGCCATTGTCTGGTCTTCAGTGTGAGCTGGAGTGCTTGTGGAGGTTGTCTCCATTCTCTCCTCATCTCTTGGACTTCTGATGACACAACTTCCTTATGCACAAGAATATCTAACAGTTATTGTTTTTAAAAGAACAATTAAAAACTGATAACAATTTGATTAGAACATATTTAAGTAAATTATGGTACAATGATTATAGAGATACAGCTCTAAAAAAATGAGAAAAATCTTAACTAAAATGGAAAAAAAGTTTATGATATACTGAAAAGTATTAGAGCCAGGTTGCTGAAAAAAAAAATATATATAGGCATGCATAAAATATATAGACATTTGTACACTGTCTATATCTATCTGTGAAGTGCATATTTCATGTACAGGTCTATATATTTTATTCAATCATGTGTATATTAATATGTGTGTATATATGAATGCATATACATTATATATGTGTGTGTATGTATAATTCATAAAATGTACAAAGAGAAATGTCAAAATGAACAGGCAATAAAATGTCAACCTTGGTTACCTTTGAGGAAATGTTGGGAGTGGGCCAAGTAAAAGTACTTTGAATTTATATTACACGTGCTCCAGTATTAGCAATTTTTTAAAGTATCAGACTATGTTGATTAGGAACGTCATTACAAAAATGAATGAAACTGATGAAAGGAAGAATATACATTTGATGAGTATAATATAGCTAAATGGAGCTCCATATAAGTTGCAAAAATTATAAACAAAACTAAACTTGGCTTTTTATTCTTAAGTTATGCTAAAATACAAAACAAAACAAAAAGTAAGACAGACATAGTTGGGTTGTTTGAAACAGATGGTGTGGTGTTAAAAGTAGGTGAGACTACACAATTTTTAGCTCCCAGTTTGTTTCTGACTTTTCTGTCAAGAAGAATAATTACCTTACTTGGACTTAAAGTTTGGAATGAAGAAACTTCAAGTTAGGAGAAAGAACAAGAGATCACTTTTTAGGCATTATAAAAGTTTGGCGGGAGAACTTCAAGATGGCAGAGGAGTAAGATGTGGAGATCATCTTCCTCCCCACAAATACAACAAAAATACATCTACAAGTGGAACAACTCCTACTGAACGCTGGCAGAAGACCTCAGACCTCCCAAAAGGAAAGAAACTCCCTACGTACCCAGGTAGGGCAAAAGAAAAAGGAAAAAACAGAGACAGAAGAATAAGGAAAGGACCTGCACCTCTGGGAAGGAGCTGTGAAGGAGGAAAAGTTTCCACACAATAGGAAGCCCCTTCACTGGCAGAGACGGGTGGTGGGCAGGTGGGAAGCTTCGGAGCCACAGAGGAGGACACAGCAACAGGGGCACAGAGGGCAAAGTGGAGAGATTCCTGCACAGAGGATTGGTGCCAACCAGCATTCACTAGCCTGAGAGGCTTGTCTGCTCACCCACCAGGGCGAATGGGGGCTGAGAGCTGAGGCTTGGGCTTTGGAGGTCAGACCACAAGGAGAGGACTGTGGGTGGCTGCGTGAACACAGTCTGAAGGGCTAGTGTGCCACAGCTAGCCAGGAGGGAGTCTGGGAAAAAGTCTGGAACTGCCTAAGAGACAAGAGACCATTGTTTCAGGTTGCATGAGGAAAGGGGATTCAGAACACCGCCTAAACAAGCTCCAGAGACGTGCAAGCTGCGGCTACCAGTGTGGACACCAGAGATGGGCATGAAATGCTAAGCATCCTGCCACAGCCACCAAGAAGCCTGTGTGCAAGCACAGGCCACTATCCACACCTCGCCTCCTGGGAGCCTGTGGAGACTGCCACTGCCAGGGCCCTGTAATCCACGGACAATTTCCCCAGGAGAACACACGGAGCACCTCAGGCTGTTGCAGTGTAACGCTGGCCTCTGCCACCACAGGTTTGCCCCGCATTCCGTAACCCTCACTCTCCCAGGCCTGAGTGAGACAGAGCCCCCTAATCAGCTGCTGCTTTAACCCCATCCTGTCTGGGTGGGGAACAGTCACCCTACGGTGACCTACACACAGAGGCAGGGCCAAATCAAAAACTGAACCCCAGGAGCTGTGTGAACAAAGAAGAGGAAGGACAATTTCTCCCAGCAGCCTCCGGAGCAGCGGATTAAACCTCCACAATCAGCTTGATGTAATCTGCATCTCTGGAATAACTGAATAGAAAACGAATCATCCGAAAATTGAGGTGGTGGACTTTGGGAGCAACTGTAGAATTAGGGTTAGCTTTCTGCATCTAATTTGTTTCTGGTTGTATGTTTATCTTAGTTTAGTATTTAGAGTTTATTGTCATTGCTAAATTTGTTTATTGATTTGGTTGCTCTCTTTTTTTTAATATATAGATATATATTTTTTCCTTTTTCTCTTTTTGTGAGTGTGTATGTGTATGCCTGTTTGTGTGATTTTGTCTGTATACCTTTGTTTTACCATTTATCCTAGGGTTCTGTCTGTCTGTCTTTTTTTTTTTTTTTTTTTGTATTGTTTTCAGTGTTTGCTATCATGGGTGGATTTGTTCTTTGGTTTGGTTGCTTTCTTCTTTCTCTCTTCTTTTTTTTAAATTACTTTTAAATTTTCATAATTTTTAATAATTTTTTAATTTTAATAACTTTATTTTATTTTATTGTTTCTTTTAATCTTTTTTTCTCCATTTTCTTCTCAGCCATGTGGCTGCCAGGGTCTTGGTGCTCTGGCTGCATGTCAGGCCTGTGCCTCTGAGGTGGAAAACGAAGTTCAGGACATTGGTCTACCAGACACCTCCAGCTCCATGTAATATCAAAGAGCAAAAGCTCTCCCAGAGATCTCCATCTCATTGCTAAGACCCAGCTCCACTCAACGACCAGCAAGCTACAGTGTTGGACACCCTATGCCAAACAACTAGCAAGACAGGAACACAACCCCTCCCATTAGCAGAGAGGCTGCCTAAAATCATAATAAGGTCACAAACACCCCAAAACACACCACCTGATGCTGTCATCTCCACCAGAAAGACAAGATCCAGCCTCATTCACCAGAACACAGGCATGAGTCCCCTCCACCAGGAAGCTTACACAACACACTGAAAAAACCTTAGCCACTGGGGGCAGACACCAAAAACAATGGGAACTACAAACCTGCAGCCTGCAAAAAGGAGACCCCAAACACAGTACTTGAAGCAAAATGAGAAGACAGAGAAACACACAGCAGATGAAGGAGCAAGCTAACTACCCAACAGACCAAATAAATGAAGAGGAAATAGGCAGTCTACCTGAAAAAGAATTCAGAGTAATGGTAGTAAAGATGATCCAAAATCTTGGAAATAAAAAGGGGAAAAAACAAGAAACGTTTAAGAAGGACCTGGAGGAACTAAAGAGCAAACAAACAATGATGAACAACACAATAAATGAAATTTAAAATTCTCTAGAAGGAATCAATAGCAGAATAACTGAGGCAGAAGAACAGATAAGTGATCTGGAAGATAAAATAGTGGAAATAACTATTGCAGAGCAGAATAAAGAAAGAAGAATGAGAAGAATTGAGAACAGTCTCAGAGACCTCTGGGACAACATTAAATGCATCAACATTCGAATTATAAAGGTCTCAGAAGAAGAAGAGAGAAAGAAAGGGACTGAGAAAATATTTGAAGAGATTATACTTGAAAATTTCCCTAATATGGGAAAGGAAATAGTTAATAAAGTCCAAGAAGCACAGAGAGTCCCATACAGGATAAATCCAAGGAGAACACATCAAGACACATATTAATGAAACTATCAAAAATTAAGTACAAAGAAAAAATATTAAAAGCAGCAAAGGAAAAATGACAAACATCATACAATGAATCCCTCTAAGGTTAACAGCTGATCTTTAAGCAGAAACTCTGCAAGCCAGAAGGCAGTGGCAGGACATATTTAAAGTGATGAAAGGAATAAACCTACAACCAAGATTACTCTACCCAGCAAGGATCTCATTCAGATTCAACAGAGAAATCAAAACCTTTACAGACAAGCAAAAGCTAACAGAATTCAGCACCACCAACCCGGCTTTACAACAAATGCTAATGGAACTTATCTAGGCAGGAAACAAAAGAGAAGGAAAACACCTACAGAAACACCTCAAAACAATTAAGAAAATGGTAATAGGAACATACATATCAATAACTGCCTTAAATGTAAATAGATTAAATGATCCAAACAAAAGACAGACTAGCTGAATGGATACAAAACCAAGACCCATCTATATGCTGTCTACAAGGGACCCACTGCAGACCTAGGCACACATACAGACTGAAAGTGAGGGGATGGAAAAAGATATTCCATGCAAATGGAAATCAAAAGAAAGCTGGAGTAGCAGTTTTCATATCAGACAAAATAGACTTTAAAATAAAGACTATTACAAGAGACAAAGAAGGACACTACATAATGATCAAGGGATCAATCCAAGAAGAAGATATAACAATTGTAAATATTTATGCACCCAACCTAGGAGCACCTCAATACATATGGAAAATGCTAACAGCCATAAAAGGGGAAATCGACAGTAACACAATCATAGTAGGGGACTTTAACACCCTACTTTCACCAATGGACAGATCATCCAAAATTAAAATAAATAAGGAAACACAAGCTTTAAATGACACATTAAACAAATGGACTTAATTGATAGTTATAGGATATTCCATCCAAAAACAACAGAATACACTTTCTTCTCAAGTGCTCATGGGACATTCTCCAGCATAGATCATATCTTGGGTCACAAATCAAACCTTGGTATATTTAAGAAAATTGAAATTGTATTGAGTATCTTTTCTGACTGCCATGCTATGAGACTAGATATCAATTACAGGAAAAAATCTGTGAAAACTACAAACACATGGAAGCTAAACAATACACTACTAAATAACCAAGAGATCACTGAAGAAATCAAAGAGGAATATAAAAAATACCTAGATAGAAATGGCAATGGAAACACAACAGGATGCAGCAAAAGCAGTTCTAAGAGGGAAGTTTATAGCAATACAATCCTACCTCAAGAAACAAGAAATATCTCAAATACACAACTTAACCTTACACCTAAAACAATTAGAGAAAGAAGAACAAGAAAACCCCAAAGTTAGCAGAAGGAAACAAATCATAAAGATAAGATCAGAAATACATGAAAAAGAAATGAAGGAAACAATAGCAAACATTAATAAAATTAAAAGCTGGTTCTTTGAGAAGATAAACACAATTGATAAACCATCAGCGAGACTCATCAAGAAAAGAGGGAGAAGACGCAAATCAATAGAATCAGAAATGATAAAGGAGAAGTAACAACTAAAACTGCAGAAATACAAAGGATCATGAAGATTACCACAAGCAACTATACATCAATAAAATGGACAACTTAGAAGAAATGGACACATTCTTAGAAAAGCACAACCTTCCGAGACTGAACGAGGAAGAAATAGAAAATATAAACAGACCAATCACAAGCACTGAAATTGAGACTGTGATTAAAAATCTTCCAATAAACAAAAGCCCAGGACCAGATGGCTTCACAGGCAAATTCTATCAAACATTTAGAGAAGAGCTAACACCTATCTTTTCAAACTCTTCCAAAATATAGCAGAAGGAGCAACACTCCCAAACTCATTCTGCAAGGTCACCATCACCCTGATACTAAAACCACACAAAGATGTCACAAAGAAAGAAAACTACAGGCCAATATCACTGATGAACATAGATGCAAAAATCCTCAACAAAATTTACCAAACAGAATCCAACAGCACATTTAAAGGATCATACACCATGATCAAGGAAGGTTTATCCCAGTAATGCAAGGAACCTTCAATATACACAAATCAATCAATGTGATAAACCATATTAACAAATTGAAGGAGAAAAACCATATGATGATCGCAATAGATGCATAAAAAGCTTTTGACAAAATTCAACACCCATTTATGGTAAAAACCCTCCAGAAAATAGGCATAGAGGGAATTTACCTCAACATAATAAAGGACATATATGACAGACCCACATCCAATATCCTTCTCAATGGTGAAAAACTGAAACGATTTCCTCTAAGATCAGGAAAAAGTCAAGGTTGTCCACTTTCACCACTATTATTCAACATAGCTTTGGAAGTTTTAACCATAACAATCAGAGAAGAAAAAAAAATAAAAGGATTCCAAATTGGGAAAGAAGAAGTGAAGCTGTCACAGTTTGCAGATGACATGATACTATACATAGAGAATCCTAATGATGCTGCCAGAAAACTATGAGAATTAATCAATGAGTTTAGTAAAGTAGCAGGATACAAAATTAATGCACAGAAATCTCTTGCATTCCTATACACTAATGATGAAAATTATGAAACTGAAATTAAGGAAACACTCCCATTTAATACTGCAACACAAGGATTAAAATACCTAGAAATAAACTTACCTAAGGAGCCAAAAGACCTGTATGCAGAAAACTATAAGACACTGATGAAAGAAATTAAAGATGATACAAACAGATGGAGAGATATACCATGTTCTTGGATTTGAAGAATCAAAACTGTGATAATGACTATACTACCCAAAGCAATCTATGGTTCAATGCAATCCCTATCAAACTACCAATGGAATTTTTCACAGATCTAGAACAAAAATTTCACATTTTGTATGGAAACACAAAAGACCCTGAATAGCCAAAGCAATCTTGAGAAAGAAAAACAGAGCTGGAGGAATCAGGCTCCCAGACTTCAGACTATACTACAAAGCTACAGTAATCAAGACGGTATGTTACTGGCACAAAAACAGAAATATAGATCAATGGAATAGGATAGAAAGCCCAGAGATTAACCCACACACATATGGTCACCTTATTTTTGATAAAGGAGGCAAGAATATACAATGGAGAAATGACAGCCTCTTCAATAAGTGGTGCTGGGAAAACTGGACAGCTACATGTAAAAGAATGAAATTAGAACACTCCCTAACACCACACACAAAAATAAACTCTAAATGGATTAAAGACCTATATGTAAGACCAGACACTCTAGTACTCTTAGAGGAAAACACAGGCAGAAAACTCTATGACATCAATCACAACAAGATCCTTTTTGACCCACCTCTTAGAAAAATGGAAATAAAAAGAAAAATAAACAAATGGGACCTAATGAAACTTAAAAGCTTTTGCACAGCAGAGGAAACCATAAGCAAGATGAAAGTACAACCCTTAAAATATTTGCAAATGAAGCCACTGACAAAGGATTAATCTCCAAAATTTACATGCAGCTCAATATTAAGAAAACAAACAATCCAATCCAAAAATAGGCAGAAGACCTCAATAGACACTTCTTCAAAGAAGACATACAGGTTGCCAACAAACACATGAAAGGATGCTCAACATCACTGATCATTAGAGAAATGCAGATCAAAACTACAATGAGGTTTCACCTCACACCAGTCAGAATGGCCATCATCAAAAAATCTACAAACAATAAATGCTGGAGAGGGTGTGGAGAACAGGGAACCCACTTGCACTGTTGGTGGGAATGTAAATTGATACAGCCACTATGGAGAACAGTATGAGGGTTCCTTAAAAAACTAAAAATAGAGCTACCATATGACCCAGCAATCCCAGTACCTGGCATATACCCTGAGAAAACCATTATTCATAAAGAGTCATGTCCCACAATGTTCATTGCAGCTGTATTAACAATACCCAGGTCATGGAAGCAACCAAAATGTCCACTGACAGATGAATGGATAAAGAAGATGCGGCATATATATACAGTGGAATATTACTCAGCCATAAAAGGAAACAAAATTGAGTTATTTGTATTGAGGTGGATGGACCTAGAGACAGAGTGCAGAGTGCAGTACGTCAGAAAGAGAAAAACAAATACCGTATGTTAACACATATATATGGGATTAAAAAAAAAAACAAAACAAGGTTCTGAAGAACCTAGGAGCAGGACAAGAATAAAGATGCAGACGTGAAATAAAAAAAAAAAGTTTGTCACCTTTTCTTGGTATACTAAATTTCAGGGAACCAAAAGAATGTGAAGACATCAGTAAATTTCAAGAGGTATTTTAAGAACAGAATGCAAAGATTTCAAACGTTTAACAAAATAGAACAAAAGAGCTCAAATGCGTAAATACAGGGAAAAGGCAGAGTTTATAAGTATGGAAAAAAGAACTTGAAATTAAAATTCATCAGAATTTAAATATATATCATAATGTCTGGCTGTTTGAGTTTAAATATAAGTTGATCAGTAGAAACCAGCAATGGATTACTAAGCTAAGGATAACAACTTTCTACAAGGTTTACATATTTGCTCTAAAATGTGACATAGCTCACTTAATTGCAAGGTATACAACCTTGTAGTGATAAATGTTTCTTGATTTAAACTTAATAGATTTAAAACATAAAAGTCCAGTAAATGCCAACAGAATTAAACAACAGAGGCTTGGATGCCATAACATACCACCTTGTAGGTTTAGCACATTTTAAATATAGGATGAAATAGAAAACAAATGACTAAACTTCATTAGCTGCAGTCAAACCCAAGGATTGGAGATAGTAAAACATTGATTAATAATCTCAAGAATGAAAATGTCATTTCCTTGATAACAAGCTTGATAGGCTAAATTCTTTAAAATGTGGATGATCTATGAGGTGTACACTTCTTTTTATATCTAATTGCATTCTGTACTTGACATTAATAAAAATCTTGAAGCTTAACCTAAGAATTCAGTTAAACATTCCATTAGAAAGATGATTTCCATACCAAAATAGTAGGTAATCATGTAAAACTTTGATATAGATTTTTAGCTATTACTTAGAGATAAATATTTCAGAAAAATGGCCTATCAAAAACAATGATTTCAATAATTTCCTTTACTTTTCTACTGGAATATTAGGTTAAAATTATATTATTCATCCCTGTAACATTCTATAGAAAATTGCACTGTTTTGATCTGCCAATCTTAGTAATCAGACTTCATTAATGTGAACACTTGAGAATTTTTATCTCTTACATTAAAAAAAATGCATTTTTATTTTTTAATAAAATAAAAAAATAAAATAAAGTTTAAAAATGCATTTTTATTTTTATTTTTATTTTTTATGGTTTTTGCTCTTATTCTTTTTTTTAATTTTATTGGATTATAGTTGACTTACAATATTGTGTTAGTTTCAGATGTACAGCAAAGTGATTCAGTTACACATATGCATGTATTCATTCTTTTTTAGATTCTTTTCTCAGGTAAGTTATCACAGAATATTGAGTAGAGTTCCCTGTGCTATATAGTAGGTCTTTGTTGGTTATCCATCTTATATAGCATAGAGATTTTAATCCAAAACATCTGATTTTGAGATGGTTTGAGTGTAAGTCCTTCATCAACCAGCTGAATGACCTTGGGAAAATAATTTTTTTCTGAGTCTCATTGTACTATAAAGCATCAAGGGGATTAATGTATGTTAAAATTCCTAGACATAATATGAACACAATAAATGATAGATTTCCCCCTACTTCCTCTCTTCCTTCCGTCTATTCTTTCATTGTAAGAAAAAAGAAAAAAAGAAAAAAGAAATGACTAATGTTGTAGGCAGCCCTTGAGATGGCCCCCTGTGATCCCCACTTCCTGGTAAAAAACATCTGCAATACTGTTCTGTGACAGTGACTATAGGTTTTCTGATCAAACGTGTCCAGGGACTTTACGGACAATTAGCTTTAATGAAGAATTTCTGCTTAATATAGGATCGGGAGATGGTGCAGGAGTTAGATGGCTGTATCTGCAGTGTGTTTTGACAAGTCTTGGTGAAGTTATTAAAGGAACAGCTCTGGATAATCAAAGGAAAGTCACAGCACATCAACCTAAATATTCTTTATGACACGTTATCATCAGTCATAAGTGAATGATCTCCCATACTAGAGAAGCCTCACTCCCATCTAAGTTAGATGAGATTTATAATACTGTATACTGGACAGAGAGAAAGAAAGAGGGAGAAATAGAGAGGTAGAAATTAGCCAAGAAGGTGCATCATAGAAAAATTATCAGAGAAAACTGTGATATGAAAAAGAGCAGTTTCTGTTGATGTAGCTAGTAAAGCGGTGACAAGATCATAACTACTGAAATTCTCTGAAAGATTAAAGTGGAATGGCGGGAACTTTCCTCGTGTGGGGAGCAAAAATTATTACACTTATCTACAAAGCAGGCTTGGGGTAAAGGACTAAAGTCCAAACCCACCTATCATGCTCAAGAGAAGGTAAATTAAGTTGTATGTTTACCAAAAGTCAGTTTATTTTCTCCTAAATCTGTATATGTTAATTTTACTTAATAAGCAGTTTGATTTAGAGAAAAGTTTTACTGGCAGGTAAAACTGGCTTAACATTTAGGCTTCTATACTCTCAAGCTATGGGAACCAAGTTTTCTCACCTCTATAATAGATATATTATTGCAAATTCTAAAGTGTTACTAAAAAATTTATTTAAGATAAAATGTGTCTAAATATTTCACACAATTTTCTATAGGTAAGAGATTGTCAGTGTTGGTTGTATCACTCAGGACACTAGCAGGAAACTCAGAATCCACTCAATGCAGTGATTGAAGACAGATTGATGCAAACACGATAACAAAAATATGTGTGCAGGGTTAAGGGATGGATGAAGAAGCATCATTGAGAGATTAGCAATAACTGGATGTCATTACCACCCTAGAAAGGGCTGTAGGTTTATGAATGCCATTGCTCACAAGAACTGGACCTTGAGTGAAGGAGCACAGTAACTGCCAACTTGCAGCACACTAGGGAGGGAACAGGCAAATAAATACCCTTGTCTCTCTTTTGTTTGCTCTTTTGTATTTTCTTTCATTAGTCTAATCCAAATTGCAGTTAGGTTACAAAACTGAGTGGATCAAGATAAACAAATGGAGAATGCCCAGCCCATGTATCTGTTCACTTTGTCCTAAAAGAGAATTTTGAAGAGAGGTATGCCTAAGAATAAAGATATAAGTTCATGAGAAGACCAGATAAGACCTTGAACACTGGTCTTGCTGTTAAGCTGAAGTTTACATTTAGACAGGTAATAATGTTATAGAAACATAGTATTAAAAAGTATTTGAGTAAATATAAACAAATGGAAAAACTCATAATCTTGTATTGCCCAATCTCTTTCAGATATTTAATACTATCTTGAAGTAGAATATCTTGAATAGCCAGATATCTGCATTGAATGTTTCCTTTGAGTTCTTCTGTATTTTCAGGGGGTATTTAAAAGGGGTGTGGTGTAAATGTGTATATGCACATATGTGTTGGGGGGAGAGTGTGGAGGATAAGTTTCAGTTTGTTATTTTAGTAAATCCCTGTTAATTTCCTATACCTTTCTTTTTATGGCACTTAATATTCTCTGATAAGGACCCCCAGATGATGATTTTGACTTGGAAAATATTGAGATGGATAAAAGTGTAAAATTCTGACTTAATGTTTTATTTCATGGCCACAAAAAAAAAAAAAAAAAAAAAGCAGTGAGGCCCATGCATAGACAAAGTTTTTGTGCTGTATGTGTTCTCCTTGACATTGAATGTTAGATATTATGCTGATATCTTCAACGAAATCTCAACTGCATTAAAGTGGACACATTTCCAAGTTAACATAAATACATATGTTTTTGTCATATTTAGAGCAAAAGCAAAACAAAAAAGAAATACTTTTGTTCCTTTCTATATATTAAGAACTCTGCTGGTCAATGTACATATGTTCTCACTTAACCTTCACCTATAATCAAAGGTTGTGTATTAGTCAGACCATTTTAAGGCAATAAAGACCAGAGAGATTGAGTGATTGTTACAAAGTTAAAGTTACTAAGCTAGAATGGATAAAGCTGAGGGACAGACATGTCTGTCTGATTTCAAAATCCATGACCATTCAACCACATAATGCCTCCCAGAGAGAAGGAAAGAAATAAACATTGCTAGCAAAAGTAAATCCACTTTTTTGGTGGCTTAAAATAATGATATAAAGATAGCCCTTGTTTATGTAAAGGAATGTATAAGCACAGATCTTGTTGCTAGATAATATTTGATGAATTAAAGAACTGTGAAGCATATTTTATCTTACTGACATGAAGCTAATATGTATATTGAAATGGAAGCAATTATATTTTTACTAAATTCAAAATGTTAAATTCTTCTAGATGCCTATAGCATCAATACCATATTGGCATAAAAATACATTCAATGATATCAAATAGCTACTGCTGATAGGATGTTCTTAAGTGTCTGTTTCTGTTTGGGGTCTAAGGAAGAAGAGATTCTTCTCTCCAAAATCATTCCCACCCCATGTGGATTGCTAAGTATAATTTCAATAATACAGATCCAGACCATTTCAACTAGACAAAGAGTCAGAGAGCAGTAACATCTTCCAGCCATTCCCCTAAGTGACAAAATCAGAATTGTGTGCATTTTGAAGCATATAGCACATTTTGAAATAAACTTACAGTTAGGAGTAAAAATGGCACTTCTACAGATGCAAAACCAAAAAAAACATATCTGTACGTATTAATGTGTCCTATTGTGAGAAAGCAACACCTCTTATCAAAGTAATTTGGGAAAACACAGCACCAAGCCATAAAACATGAGCAGAATATTTGGGAGAAGAGAATTCCTCGTGGAACCATTAAAATCTAGCATAATGGTCTCCTGGGTTAGAATGTCATCATAGACCTCAGTGAATAAGAAGTAAAAGTTGACATCAGAGACCTAGTTAATACCTATGATGTAATGTATAACTATGTATGAATTATATATGTAAATTATATACTTATAATTATTCAGAGCATTCTTTTATTAATGGATATATACACACATACCCACAGACATACACACATATTTTTTTTTCCCTTAGAGAGTGAGAATTCAGTAATTCTTAATAATTATGTTGCTTTTAACAGTGTGCTCTATTTTCCGAGATATTGTTACATATAAATAATTACCTTGGCTTAATTAAGTTTTCTTAGCCACAATAGTCAAGATTAAAATGTCCAGAATAAATAAAGTTGAGGGATTCCTTCAAAAGTGCTTCTAAATCAGGACAAGAGGTAGATGAGCAAAGTCAAATAAGGAACCTATCAAAACAGAGTTTACTTTGGTGATTAATCCCTTGTCAGTTGCTTTGTTTGCAAATATTTTCTCCCATTCATGAAGGTCTATGTCAAAAAACAAACAACCCAATCCAAAAATGGGCAGAAGATCTAAATAGACATTTCTCCAAAGAAGACATACAGATGGCCAAAACACACGTGAAAAGATACTCAACATCACTAATTGTCAGAGAAATGTAAATCAAACCCACAATGAGGTATCACTTCAAGCCGGTCAGAATGGCCATCTTCAAAAAGTTTACAAATAATAAATGCTAGAGAGGGTGTGTAGAAAAGGGAACCCTCCTACACTATCGGTGGGAATGTAAATTGGTACAGCCACTATGGAGAGCAATATGGAGGTTCCTTTAAGAAACTAAATATAGAAATACCATATGACAGCAATCCCACTTTTGGTCATATCTCCAGAGAAAACTCTAATTCAGAAAGATACATGCACCACAATATTGATAGAAGCACTATTTACAATAGCCGAGACATGGAAGCAACTTAAATGTCCATCAACAGATGAATAGATAAAGATGCCATACTTATGTACGATGGAATATTACTCTGCCATAAAAGAACAATGAAATAATGCTATTTGCAGCAACATGGATGGACCTAGAGATTATCATGCTAAGTGAAGTAAGTCAGATGGAGAAAGACAAACATTGTATGATGTCACTTACATGTGGATCTAAAAATGATACAAACAAACTTATTTGCAAAATAGAAATAGAGTCACAGATGTAGGAAAAAAATAACAACTATGATTACTGGGGGGAAAGGAGGGAGGGATAAATTAGGAGATTGGGATTGACATATACACACTACTATACATTAAATAGATAAATAATAAAGGTTTACTCTATAGCACAGGAAACTCTACTCAATACTCTGTAATGAACTATATAGGAAAAGAATCTTAAAAAAGAGTGGATATCTGTATATGTATAACTGATTCACTTTGCCATACAGCAGAAAATAACACAACATTGTAAATCAATTATACTCCAATAAAAATTTTAAAAAAAAGACTTTACTCACTACTAAGAGTCAACATCTTCTTTCAAGGAAAAACAAAACCTTTCTCACTCAAGCTGCTATTATCTGAAGATGTTATTATTCCCTCATCCACCCATCTAAGGTATTAACTCCATGTGTGTGTGTCTGTGTGGTTTATCAGAATTAGAGTTCAATAGAGAAAAGTGATGAATTCAGCAACATTGTCACTCTAAGAAGAGCAAGATAAAATGAGCTGAAATTTTAGAAGGAAGAAAACTGATTATTTATGAGAAATGACTCCCTTGAAACTAAAATGAGCAATTATTTGCTTTAATCATTAATGTAAAGAATTTAGACATTCAAAATAATGTTTTTGGAAACCACAAAGAATAAAAAGTTATGCTAATGCACCCCACACTCACAGTACAATGTGGATTGATAATAACAAGCAACATTCTTAACCTTTCTCAGAATAAAACCCTCAAATTCCTGTGATTAATTTGTTTTTAATTATTTTTTTCTTTTTGCAAGCTATGATCTTAACCACTCTCTATCCTTGCAACAAAAATGTTTAACACTAGAAAAAAGTGTATCTTATTATTGTTGCTCAATACTCAAAGAAGCCCTTATGTGAAAATCCTACTTACTTTGTCACAGAGGTTAGCAAATATTTATGCACAAAATTCAATTCAGGAAGAAAAAAACACTTGTAAATCACACTTTATTTTAAAAGTTATACTCCTTTCATTATTAAACAAAATATCTATAAGCATGTTTAAGAATTATTTTTCCTGATCAATGAAGGCTTTTATTTTGGGCTACCATTTCAGAAACTACGTAGCTTGCAGCATGTAATTTTAATGACAACACTTAGAACAAGTTTTGTGAATAGTGTTCCTTTGAAGGTGCCTCTTTTTGTCTTTAATTGACTGATGTTATGAGCTAGTAAATTGTTAAATATGGTTTGTCTCATGTGGCCACTTGAATTTTATATGTATATGTATAGCTGATTCACTTTGCTATAAAGCAGAAACTAACACACCATTGTAAAGCAATTATACTCCAATAAAGATGTTAAAAAAATAAAAAAAAATTTAAAAAGAACTTATTAAATTTTAAATGAATTAAATAGCAATGCATTTTACACAGCTTATTTACAATAAAACAAATATTTCATTAGCTATTTTTTTCTTTGTAACAAAAATTTCAATTTTAATTTGAAAATAGTTACCTCAATTGACAACAAAGATGAGTCTCCATTATGGTGGTCGATGAGTCACGTCTTCAATAAAGGAACTGGATCAATTGAATAGTCATATGGAAAAACAATAAGTTCTGACACTTATCTCAGTCCATAAACAAATATCAATCATAGATGGAACCTACAGTTAAGTGTAAAACATTAAACACACACACACACGCATATTAATATCCTAGAAGAAAGCTTAGGAAAGCATCTTTATGACCTACAACACAAAAAGCACTGCCCATAAAACAATACCTGATAAATAATACCATGTTAAAACTAGAACTTCTATCAAAAGACACATTAAGAGAGTGGAAAGGCAAGCTACAGAGTGGGTGAAGAAACTGGCAAAATGTGTAAAGTGAAATATCTAGAATATATACATAACTTCTTCAATTTATTATTTTAAAATATATAACTCAATAGAAAAGAAGGGAAAATACTTATATTTTATACTTTACAAAAGATAGTATTCAAAGACAATAAACATGAAAAATAATAATCAGCAATATTACTTTTCAAGGAAAAACAAATTAAAAAATAATGGTAGAGTTACTATTTTGGATTGGAGGTAAGATAAGTCCTTATGTTAGTGGCCACCACATTTACATAAGACAACAAATCTCACAGCATAATGTCTAGCACAAGAAGACAAAAAAATCAAAGATTTTGTAGACAAATCATTCATATAGAACTAAAAACTTAGTGAAACTAATCTGTTATGTTAGAAGCCAGGACTACCTTGAGGGAGGGTAGTCAAAGAGAAAGGGAACAGGGAGACTTCTGGCATGCTGGTAAGATTCTGTTTTTAACCTGGGTGTTGCTGATACAGTTATTTTCATCTTATGAATATTTATTGTGATTTTTGCCTGTGATTTATATGCAGTTCTTCATGTATATTATTTACTAAAATGTACATTTTGGGGGAAAATAAACTGATATAATAAACTGATGCTCTATATCTATATTCTCTCATCCCTAAAAATCATTGAGGTAAGAGTGAAAAAACCCATAAATAGGAATAGTGCCATCAATGGATCAGAAATATTAAGGAGTCCTTAAACAAAAGAAAACAAACAAGATCAGATATACAGAAAAACTAAACCAAAGGAACAACCCATAGCCCTGAGTGAATAAATGAAGATATAATTTACAGGAGCTTAGGGTTCAGATTCAACAAATTAATCCATCCAGGTGATTAATTAACTTAAAAGATTAAAATGTAGCAGCTAGGCCTGTTATCCTTTTCTCACCACATCGCCACCAGTAATATCACCAAGCTGAAAAGAGACTGAGAGTTGAAGTTGAGGATGAACTAACTCTGTGGATCTGGTGACTAGACTTTCTGACATCTAGATGAAAAACTACCAGCACAATATTCACTCTTCCCCCTAAAATCACAAAAAATACCCAGGGTTCAGTGAGAATGAAACCAAGCAGGACACTCTGGGGCTCCCGGGTACAAATCATTTCAGTGTCCCCTGTTTCTTGCTTGTAGAATATAGGCTTCATTCAGCCTCCTTGACCTTCCCTGAGTTCCAAAGGGCAGATACAAGCAGTTTCTAATCAGGGAAGGGAGGGATGCAGAGACATGGGAGGGACAGTCAAGAAACAATAGTGCAGGCTTGGGGCAGGATCTTGGTTTCTCTTCAAGGAATATACATACCAATATCACTGCCCTGTTACTTCACCACCAAGCAATCAGAAGGGTGTCACATACCCTGCTGCCCTTACCCCAATTTTTGACTATAAAAAGTTTTCCCTGAAAGCCATTGGAGAGTTTGTGGTTTCTGAGCACAAGCCACCTGTTCTTCTTCCTTGGCACTGTAATAAAACTTTCTTTGCTCCAAATTCCAACATTTTGGTTAATTTGGCTTCACTGTGTATTGGGCACATGAACTTGTGGTCAGTAACAAGAATGAACATGGAAGTAAGCTGGATTCATAGAAAGAAAGAAAGAAAGAAAGAAAGAAAGAAAGAAAGAAAGAAAGAAAGAAAGAAAGAAAGAAGAAAGAAAGAAAGAAAGAAAGAAGAAAGAAAGAAAGAAAGAAGAAAGAAAGAAAGAAAGAAAGAAGAAAGAAAGAAAGAAAGAAAGAAAGAAGAAAGAAAGAAGAAAGAAAGAAAGAAAGAAAGAAAGAAGAAAGAAAGAAGAAAGAAAGAAAGAAGAAAGAAAGAAAGAAAGAAAGAAAGAAGAAAGAAGAAAGAAAGAAAGAAAGAAAGAAAGAAAGAAAGAAAGAAGAAAGAAAGAAAGAAAGAAAGAAAGAAAGAAAGAAAGAAAGAAAGAAAGAAAGAAAGAAAGAAAGAAAGAAAGAAAGAAAGAAAGAAAGAAAGAAAGAAAGAAAGAAAGAAAGAAAGAAAGAAAGAAAGAAAGAAAGAAAGAAAGAAAGGGAAGGAAGAAGAAAGGAAGGAAGGAAGGAATAAAGAATCAGAAAATGTGGAATTACCAAATCTTTGAAGATAACCAATATCATCAAAGTGGGCAAATATTTAGTAAAATAATTAGTACTGAGGAAAACAGAATTCATAAAATAGATAGAAGACATTAGAAAATGCATAAATAATATGAGAAAGATTCAAGCAAATGACTTGGAAACCAAAATTAAAACCAGATATTTTAAACAACAACAACTACAATGATGACAACAAGAAAAAAATGCAGAATTGAATGACATAAAAGAAATAATTGAAGAGCAAATTAGCTAAATAATCAAACCAAGACCATAAATGAAGCACAAAATGTCTAAGCAATGATTTATACGGGAAAAAGTTCAGAGGTAAGTTGAGAGAATGCATCCTCCAGTATCTGATGTAAAGAATAATCAAATATTTAATAAAATACTTCTCATAGCTGAAAAAATACACAAGTATACAAACTGAAAGAGAGCACAATGTGGCCATGGATATGAAACAAACAAACAAAAAACAAAACAAAAAAATGAAAAACTCCTAAACATCTAGATAGATACATCACGATGAAATTTCACTACATCAACATTAAAGACATCCAAAAAATATTCAGAAAGGAAAAGAACTCAAATTACCTATAATGAAATGAGAAACAAAATAACAGTATCAAATGCTGGAAAGCAGTGGAAAAATATTGCCTGAGTTCTGAGGGAAAATGTTTTTAAACATAGAATTCTCTACACAATACTAGCTTTCAAATGGGAGAGAAAAATAACATTCTCACATCCAAAAACCCAGAAATTTTATGACCATAAACACATTTCTGGAAGAGTTATTTGAAGTGAATTTTCAAAAACTAAAGTATGATACAAGAAAGAAATGAGGATTTACAGAAAAAAAAGATGAAACTGTAGAGGAGCAAAATTTACTATCTCTAAATGTCTCTTTGGCATGTGAATTATTTCAAGCTGAAAGCATTCAAGGCACAAAAGACTCAGGAAGAAACTTTGACCTTTTTCCTAACTGCCTAAAATAATTTAGCTAAAGTGCTTCTTCGCAGAATAGAGCTATCATCAGAGATATCTACAAAGAATATGGGCTAGGTGTGGTGGGGGTTACTGAGCAGGGCATAGAGATCAGAGGCCCCTTTGTGTCCCATTGTGTCTTTATGGCTCAGCAAACATTTGTTTATCAAATATTTGCTTTTTCTTCTTGATGTGAATTGCCTTCCTTCCCTTTGAAGTCCCAAACCACTACTCCAACAACTTCTATTGTCTTTAGCTGGAGATGGTGTTACTGAACAAAGTTCATGTGCCCAATGGACAGTGAGGCCAAATAAACTAAGATATTGGAGTTTGGAGCAGAGAAAGGTTTATTGCAGGGCCAAGCAAGGAGAACAGTTGGCTGGTGCTCAAAAACCACAATCTCCCTGATAGTTTGGGGGAAGAAGTTTTATAGGCAAAATTTGGGGTGAGGGCTGTGGGGTGTGTGACTTTCTTCTGATTGGTTGGTGGTGAGGTAACAGGGTGGTGCTCCAGAAATCTTGTACTCAGCTTGAATTTGCTATCCTCTACCTGGTTGGGGGCTTTAGTTCTGCAGAAGAACTCAAAGATATTGTTATGTACATTCCTTAGAGAAAGGAGGAACCAGGACCTTTCCTCAAGGCTGAACTATTGTTTCTTGACTTCCCCTCCCTTGTCTCTGCATCCCCTTCCTTTCCTGATTACCAACTGTTTGAACCTGCCCTTTGGAACTCAGGGAAGTTTAAGGAGGCTGAATAAAACCTGTTTCCTACAAACAGGAAACAGGGGACACAGAAAGGATTTGTACCCAGAGCCCCACAGGGCCTTGCTCAGTTTCAATGGTATTTAAGGTGAAGGTTTCAGCCATTTTGGTGAGTTACTCCATTTTACTGAGTCTCTATCACATATACATGTTATTAAACTTTTGTTTGCTTTTCTCCAGTTAATCTGTCTCATGTCAATTTAATGCTTAAACCAGCCAGAAGAACTTAGAACTGTAGAGAGAAAATTTTTCCTCCCTGGCTAAACAAAACATAAATAATCATGAATGCACAAAAAAGGGGCTCAACTGTACTAGTCATCAGAGAAATACTAATATAAACAATAGTGATTTGCTATGAGTTACCTTTCAGTTGGGCCAAATATATGTGATTGAGAATAGTTAATTCTAGAGAGGCTGTGGAGAAACTAGTGCTCTTATCCATGATTATTAAGAATAAAAATTGAGTTCTTATTGGTAGATATCTGACAGTATCCACCCAAACAAAAAATCACATTTCCTTTAATCCACAAATTTCGTTTTTACTACTCTATTCTTAAGAAATGTTTTTACATATACTACTGATATATATTCCTGATATATATTCAGGAATATCAATTTCAGCATCATTTAAATAGTTAATATTGAAAACAATTCTAATGCTAATCAATAGAGAAATATTTAAATTTAATAATATATTTAGGCTATGTATTAGATTATGTCATTATTAAGAGGACTAAGATAGACTTAGATATACTGATATACATTAGTTTCTAAGACTTATGGATATTTTAGCTGAAAAGTTGGAAGACAAAATGTAAATATTGGTCTAGTTTGTTAAAAACACTTAGAAAGCAGTGTGTGTGTATGTGTCTTTATGAATTCACAGAGAAATGCTAAAAAAAATCCTATTTGCAGTAATTAATTCTGAGAAAGAGTAGAAGTAATAAAACCAAGCAGGACCCTGTGGGGCTCCTGGGCATGGAAGCCTTACCATGTCCACCATTTCTTGTTTATAGGGGACAGACTGCAGTCTCCATGACCTTTCCTGAGTTCCAAAGTGTATAATCAGGGAAGGGAAGGGATGCAGACACAAAGGAGGAAAAGCCAAGAAACAATAGTGCAACCTTGGGGCAGTGTCCTGGTTCCACCTCAAGGGATACACATGGCAATATCTTTAAGCTCTTTGTAGAAGTAAAACCCCCAACAAATGGAAGATGTCAGCATTCTTCATTCCAAAGAAGACTACCTGAGGCCAGATTAAAGGAACCAGAGAAGCTCATCAAGAGATTACTTGAGACCAGATTAAAGAGTGCAGGCCCTACACACACCCTAATCTTATCAGCAACCCCACCCTTGAATTATTGCTATGAAACTCCTCACCAAATCCTCCTGGCTTGGGACACACAGTTTTTGAGGGCAGGAGCCTGATGTGTCCCCCTTTGCCTGGCAAAAAAAAATAAAGCTATTCTTTTCTACTTCACCGAAAACTCTTTCTGAGATTTGATTCAGCACTGGTGCACAGAGGCTGAGTTTTCAGCATCAATAAGAAGGATTTAAGAGGGGTCTTATAATTCCATTTAGTTTGGCTCTTGCAACAGGAAGGTACTTAGACATGGACAGCAGAAAAATGGAAGCAAGCAAAAAACACTGCTTATACCAATTGACGTCTTTATGTTTAGTTTTGCTTTATTGGCTTGCTTTTATCTTGCTTTCTCCTTCTACCCATGTTAGTGGCAGATTCAGTCAGCAGTCAGTTCTCAAATTCTCCAGCTCTTCCTTGGTTTACTGTTTTCTTTTGGTCTTTCAGTCAGAGTTCAAACATCTCCTCTTCAGGGAAGTCTTTCTTGCCTATCCCTTCTGTAAAAGAAGAAAAAAAAATAAAACGAACACATTTTTTTCTATGTAGGGAAAATTCTAGTTCTTCCCTACCATGTGTTTCTTTCCTGTGTGTCTCTTACCATTCACACAAAATGCCTCACTCCGTTTACCAATGTGTGGGATTTTCCCCCACATCAAGAAATTTTCCATGATACCAGCTGGGTGTCCTACAGTTTAACTCAATTCTGACACTGTCTACTTAGAGATAGTGTCACTTCCCACAGGTTAAGGCTCAGACCCATAAGACTGTCCCTACCCTACTTCAGATGCCAATCTCAAGTACCAGGTCTCCAGGTTACATACAACTTCTGTTTGATTTGGCTACAGATTGGAGGTTCACATGACCCCCTCCTCAGGTTCAATTAATGTACTAGAGCAACTCATAGAACTCAGGGAAACACTTACTTACGTTTATCAGCTTATTAAAGGATATGATAAAGGGCGCAGATAAACATCCAGATGGAAGGTATAAGACAAGGTATGTGGAAGGGGCAGAGAGTTTTCATGTACTCTCGAAGGCACCACTCTCCAAGCACCTCTACATGTCCACCAACCAAGAAGATGACCAAACCCTATACTTTGGGGATTTTATGGAGGTTTCATCATGTAGGCATGATCAATCATTAACTTCATTTTCAGCCCTTCTCCCTTCTCAAGAGAATGGAGGGCAGGGCTGAAAATTCCAAATTTCTAATCATGATATGGTCTTTCCAGTGGCAAGTTCTCATCCAGAAACCCATCCAGAGTCACCTCTTTAGAAGAAACACACTCCTATCACCCAGGAAAATATAAGGACTTCAGGAATTCTGTGCCAGGAACAGAGATCAAAGACCAATATTAGAACAAGAGAGGTTTCCAGAGTTCTTATAAATTAGGGAATTTCAAGGTTTCAAGATCCCTGTGCCAGGAACAGATTCCTTGTTATCTCACATCTTTCTAATGCCTCTCCTCATCTTTACATCATATTACTATTCTCGTTTTTATTTTTCAAGGCATCGATCTCTATCTACAATTATAATTCATATATATTTCTTTAACTGTTTACTGAAGATGCCCCCATTACATCTTAAAAAATGTTTTGACTGAAAACAAAAAATGGAAACAAGGTAAAAGCAATGAGTTTCAGTTCTTCTCTTTTATTTGGGGACTTTACTGAGGACTATAGCCTGGAAGACAGTCTCTCAGATAGCTCTGAGGAACTGCTGCACAAAGGTAGAGGAGAAGCCAGTATATATACAATTTATTTTTGGCTGGGAAATACATGTAATCAAGCATTTAAAAGGTTACTGCTAATCACAAAGAAAAAATATCTCAATTTAATGATTTTAGTGCTTTTTTAATTTAATTTTCTTTTTATTATTATTTATTTTTTACTGAGGTATAGTTGATTTACAATATTGTGTTAGTTTCAGATGTACAGCAAAGTGGTTCATATGCAAGAATCTGAGGTCAGTGAAATTCTTCCTTAGATATGCATCTTAACTATCTAGGGGTCCTTATATCTCAAACACAGAATACTTCATCCTTTTTTTTTCCATCCTGAATTTCTCTCAGGGTACACTGTTTTGGGCACTGTGGTGGGTTGTGACTTAACTCTTTGTATAGGGGAATAATGAGTGACACTCATTTTGTTTGTTTGTTTACAAATGAAAGCACCATGTAAGCAAGTGGATGTTTTACCCCCACTGCTATAGCCCTAGTGGCAGTACTTGACAAATATTAAGCATTTAATAGGTATTTATTGGATGAATGAATGAATGAATGAATGAATGTAGGTTCAGTTTTCTCATCTACAGGATGAAGACATTCTGAAATTAGATTTAGGGCAATATCAAGAAGCTAAGCAGGAAGTTGGATTATTCATCACCGCTAATACTGATTCAGTGATAATGTAGTTCTGAAAAGCAAGGAAAATCATAATATGTTATTGACCTTGGACACTAAAGCCAATATTAAAGCAGAGTTTGAAATGTTTTTATTTAGACTGTTTTTGTTATTTGCTTTAAACCACATTGCAGAGGGAAAACAATGCTATGTTCTTCCCAAATTAAAATATTAAAACCTTCCAATCCCAGGTATTCTTGGCAACATACTTCTTTTCATATGTGAAAAAGTGTAAATGGGAGTAGAAAATACTTCAGTTCAATTAAGTCTATAATCCCTGGGGTGTGACACATTCCTACATCTCTCCATATATATATATATATTCCTGAGGATATAATAATGCATTTTCTTAGGGGCAGCAAGATAGAATTACAGTAAATAGAAGAAATAGTAGTCCTATTGTCTCTGACTAATTTACTTCCATAGACATATTGAAATGTCCTAAAGACAAATGTTCATGTTGGCAAGTTGACCAGTGACACTGCCTAATCTTTGACTGATAACTCTAGAAAAACCAACCAGCTTTCCTTTTGTATGTTTAGAAAAATGATGTGCATATTTCCAGTTCCTCTAATTCTTGTTTATTTCAAGGGTTTTATTAAGCCTGTGATCATTTAAGAAAGCTGTGTAGAAAAATATAAAGATAAAATGAAAGCCATTTATTAAAAAATATATATATATTTTATTTTAATGATTAAATCTTAGCAAAGAGAAGTACAAGAGTCTAAATCCAGGGTGGTGGTGGTGGGGTGTTGTACAAGAAGCATTGGGTAAAGCAATTGTCTAAAGTCATAGCAGAATGGAATGGAGACATAAATATTCACAGGTTTTATTCCATTGTTTTGATTTCAACAATATCTAAGAATTCCATTCTGCTATGTATTGAAAAACAGGACAATCTTGGCTGGAAAGAATAAAATAGTTTAACATACATTTAAGTTAATCTTTTGATTTGTTGAATAGTATAACAGCATATATAATTATATTATTATCACAATCTGCATCATCTACTCTCCTTTTTTCTTATATATTTCACCATAAGACATTGATTGGTAAATAAATAATACTCCGTTCCACCCTCTTTCATCCTAAAATAACTATA
The DNA here is from genome assembly GCF_009873245.2 of Balaenoptera musculus. Taxonomy (NCBI): domain Eukaryota; kingdom Metazoa; phylum Chordata; class Mammalia; order Artiodactyla; family Balaenopteridae; genus Balaenoptera; species Balaenoptera musculus. Next base: position 28,873,546 of record NC_045804.1, read on the forward strand.
AAGAGTGTTTTGGGGGAAGCATTTAAAATGAAAATGCTGAGAATGCTATAATCACTGCTTAATAAAGTTCTAACCTTGTAGATTGCAGGATCTGCTCTGTAGATTGCACTTGCACTGTTCAGTAATTTTACATATTTTTTCTGCGTAGTACCTTTTATTCTCCCATGGGAGATTGATTGATTGAAGTGCAGTTAATTTACAATGTTGTGTTAATTTCAGGTGTAATTCATATATATATATATACTTCTCATATTCTTTCCCATTATAATTATTACTAGATATTGAATATAGTTCCCTAGCTATAGAGTAGGACATTGTTGTTTATCTATTTTATACATAGTTGCTTGTATCTGCTAATCCCAAACTCCTGATTTACCACCCCCTCTTCCACTTTAGTAACCATACATTTGTTTTTTATGTCTGTGAGTCTGTTTCTGTTTTGTAAATAAGTTCATTTGTATTGTATTTTAGATTCTACATATAAGTGCCTCGGATAATGCTTGCTGTATGAGGCTTTTAAATACAACCTGGATGGTCTGAGTGTATTTCTGATAATTAATTGATTAATGGTCTAACTTCCTGCATTTTGAAATTTGACAAATAATATGTAGTTCTTCTTCTAGATTCAGGCAAGGACCCTTCAAGGACTTTCTCCAGGTCCTATGCGTTGGAGGGTCTTACTTTGGCCTTCCTCCACTCCACCTATGCTCCTTCCCATGGAATAAACAGTCCTGTGCCAAATGGATGTATCTAATAAGAGACAATCTCCCTTTCCAGATTGCTCTCTGTGAGAGAGAAATTTGGGATCCTAGAGCTCTGTGCTGCAAATGGCTTATGGGTCTCTTCCCTGGACCTAGGTAGACCAAGCTGCCAGTGTGCACCTAGTTTTAAAGGGTGGCCAAAGTGTGGCTGATTTTTGGATGTGAGATATAGAACGGTGACAAGGTAGGGAGAAAAAAACAAGGACAGAATTAGTCAGAGACTGAAGGGTTTGCTCTCCACACACGACTATGGTCTTGCAGAAAACGCTGAGGAATTATAAATTTCTAAATGTCCTCTTACTTTTCAGGTCATTGTGAGTATATTTTTGTCAACTAGGATGCTAGAGGAAATTTTATTCAACAATTTAACAGTTGTATGTACGCAGACTTCAATTTGGATTTTCTCTGGGCCTGCCAATGTTAGAAGGATGCTTGGTAAAATTAAAATACCATAAACTTTGGGATGAGGTAGAATTCTGTCCAAACCTCAGTTCTATTGCTTACTAACTGGATGCTTTTAGGTGAGTTGTCAACCTTCTTTGAGACTACAATTTCTCATCATTTAAGAACAAAATACTATGTGTTTATTAGAGTTTTTTTTTAATGAATTAAGTAATATATACAAGGTAAGTGCAGATTCCTTCATTAAAAAAAATTGTAAATAAGAAAACTTCATGACTTAGGATATATGCTAAAGAGTTGTGAAAGACAGATGAGCATGATATAACCCTCACCTTTGAAGATTCATTTTTATAAATGAACAAGAATGTTACCAGGGTCATGACAGAGATATGTATGGGAGAGAGTAGAAAAATTTTAACTATGGTGAATATAGATAGCTTCATATTGAAGGGCTCTAAAGCTGAGTTTTAAAAAAAAATATTTTAGGCAAAGGCAATAAGATGAACAGAGACAAAGAGAAAATAAGTTTGTGTAAGTCTATAGCAAAAGGTAAAGGAATTGCCTAGTGTAGGTACCATAAGATGAAGATAAGTACTTTATAGGTAATAGGAGCATGATTCCTGAGAGCAGTATATTTCATTTGTGTACTAAAGGTAACTCTGAGAACTAGGCATTTCTGGCAATATTATTGGAGAAATCCTCCTAGTTTAGGGCACATTAAAATTATGAATAAAATATTAAAACCACCATTTAAACAAATAACGGAAATAGTGGGTAAGATCAGAAAGAACAAGAAACATCCTAAAATATGAGGGTGTTTTCAGACGAGTATATGTGTCTGGAGCATTTTTTAATTAATGAAAACCTAGGGCATGAGAACAGGAAACAAAACCTGAACTCCCTACATGATAGGAGTTCAGATCCAAGATGCTACCATAAAGCTTGGGATATCTAAAAACATCCAAAAGTGCCACCCCCTGTGTCAAACAAACAAAAATGTCCTGCAGTGGAAGACTTGCCTGTCATGGCCTTGTTACTGGATGGAGGAAAAATATTCAGTATAACAAAATGTCTTCTAAAATTTCTCATCTACCCTCATTGGGTTGTCAACAAAAAAATGCACAACCTAAAAGTTGAGAGTTATGTTTGATTCAGTGGATTTTCTGAGGACTTCAAGTCCAGGAGACAGATTCTCAGATCACTTTGAGGGACTGCTCCAAAAGGTAGGGGAGGAGCCAGGATATATAGGGATTTTTGCAACAAATACCAGGTAGTCAGAACATCAAAGGATTATCATTAATTAAAGAAAATCAGATATCTCAAGTTAATGAATTCAACACTGTTCTATGTGTGGAAAGAAACAAAAGTCTGGGCCCATTGAAATCATTCCTTTGATATGCACCTTAGCTATCTAAGGCCAGTATCCTGTTCTTTCCCATCCTGAGTCTCCTCAGGGTGCACCACTGGGGGGTGTCTGCAGTAGCTAAGGGGTTGGCAGTGGGCAGCCTGTTTGTCTCCATCCTGAGTTCCCTCAGGGCTCACTGCCAGGGTGACTGACTGTAGTGGCTTGATGGCTGCAACGTCTTTGTTTACTGATATGGCAGGCAACATTTTTCATTCACAGGGTTTGGAGTCAGAATTTACTAAAGCTACATGGCTCCCAAAACTAGGAGCCCCCAACCACTTGGCAAAAGCAATTGTAGTGCTCCCTGGATGAATATGTATTAACGTTAGAACAAAAATATTTTGCATAGATAAAGTTCCATAGGATTTGAGCTTACTGTCCAAAAAGCACAAGGAAACTAGAAACATGACTGAGAATTATCAAGCACAAGGGCAGAATATGAGCATATTATAATTATGTAAAAGCATGAAATGTGTATGTTTAATATGTTTAATAAAATAAAAGGGTATACCAAAAGCATGATTAAGGAATAAGTGTTATCTACAGAACTGGAAAAGAAGTTAAAAAAAAAAAAACTTCTAGAAATAAAGAACAAAGAGTAATAGAAATAAAAACCCATTAGATGTATTGAAAAGCAGGAGCGACAAAGCCAAAAAGAGAATTAGTGAACTTGTAAATATGTCAAAATATGTAATTCTGAATGTGGGAGAGATGAGATCAAAAATATTAAAAAGAAATAATGATAGAATGAAAATATATAACAATTATTATTGGCCTATCAGAGGAAAGAAAGAGAAGATGTAACATTTAAAGAGATATTTGTTGAATATTTTCTACAATTGATGATACATTTGAATACACCGATTCAAGAAGCCTAGTGGATTTCAATTTGAAAAAAAAAATAATTCAATTGCTAGATACATTGTGATGTAATGACATATCACCAATGTCAAAGATAAAGACACAATGTGTACAAATGGCTCTTAGAGCCTCATGAAAGGGCAAGTGGTAGGGAGAATGTTAGTTTGGGTTCTCCTGAGATCAGATCTTGAAAAAAGAACTTAGGTGCAGATGGTGTCAAGGAGGAAGACATTTTTCTCTACCCTTTTAGGTTCTTTTGGCTGTTCTAATAATTAAATTGACATGAGACAAATTAACAGGAGAAAATTAAACAGAAGTTTAATAACATGTATAGATGACACACAGGAAAACTGAGTAATCACCAAAATGGCCAAAGACCTCACCTTAAATACCATCTTTAGTTAAAGACAAAAGAGGATGTTGGGGAAGTGGTTTGGGACTTCAAATGGGAGGAAGGCAATTCACATGGAGATAGAAAGCAAATATTTGGTAAACAAATGAATGCTGGGTCATGCAGAGACAATAAGACACAGAGTGGACTGTGTCCACTGATCTCTAGGCCTGCTCAGTAACCTTCACCACACTTAGCCCATGTTCTTTGTAGATATCTCTAATGATAGCTCTATTCTGGGAAGAGGCACTTTAAATTATTTTAGACAGTGAAAGGAGAGGTAACAAGAAAAACGTTCTGAGTCTTCTGTTTCTTTTTTTTTTTTTCTTCCTTTTTTTTTTTTTTTTCACACACACACACTGTATTTTATTTTTACAAGAGATAAATAGACTGACACCAAGCATTGTACATGGATGACCACAACAAAAGCAACAATGATTGCAATTACCAAACATGAAACACACTCATACTATGTCATAATATTGACATTCAGTCCAGTAATCCTCCACTGTAACAGCTCCTTTACTTTGCAGTGAAAATTGATTTGTATATTCTTTGCCTCTGAGTCCTTGTGGGATTTTTTTTTTTTTAATTCAGACAGAAAGTCACAAAAATTATACTCATCCTCATCAGTTCACTCAGTCCCATGTAATTCATTTTTATTTCATCTTGATATTTTGTTAGCACTTTTATGAGTTCATCAGTTTTTCATTAGAGTTCTGAAAATGCTTATTCATTCAGTTCAGCAGTACAGTCAGTTACCAGAAACCTGTACTTGTCAGAGTCTTTTCCATGAATTTCTTGAAGATGAAACCCTTTTATAGGAACATATTTGCAAAATCATCAGAGTACACCCAGAACTGTCTGTAAATGACAAAAGACTTAAAAATGACCACGGTTAAAGATTTGATGATCTGTAAATGACAAAAGACTTAAAAATGACCACGGTTAAAGATTTGATGAAAGTTCATAATAATGCAGTTGACAAGAAAATTAGTTATTTCTGAGATATACATTTTAAAGTAATAACTAGGATTATTACTTATAACATTATACCAGAACATATAAGATTTTTAGAAATTTCATGTAATGTCTGAAACATTTATATTAACATATTTCCATACATATTTCCATACAAATACAAATATAAGATTTTTAGAAATTTCATGTAATGTCTGAAACATTTATATTAACATATTTCCATACAAATAACCCAATGAAAGTTTAGTATTAGTTGTTTCGTTTGTTTTATTATATATAAAAGTTTCTTAAAAATAATCAGCTTTAATTGATCCTCATTCCAAAGAGACATATTTTAGGCTGTCAAATTTTGCTCCCTTATAATAATATTATTGCATGCATGAGGTAGTGAGGAGAATATGGGCAGAAAATGATTAAGAAGGTATTATTAAGGATGCCACTGTGAGCAACAGGATATTGATCCTGCTGGGAATTTCTGAGAATCTATAAAATGCCTCCAAAAATTATGTTCCTGAAGGAAGCACTGAGATTGAGAGTTACTCTCCAGGGCACTGACTCTGCTGGAATTGCTGGCAGTGCTTGTGATCCAGCCCAGCATTCATAGCATGAGAGAAACATCTGGGTAGAAAGCATATAAATGTAAAATGATGTGCCATGCAGATATCTGGAGGAATAGTTTTCCAGGCAAATGAAATGACATGTGCAAAATTCCTAGAAAAAGGAACATTCTTAGTATGTTAAAGAATAGCCAGTCTGTTAATGTGATGGTAGCCCAAATGAGCAGAGCTGGGGAGAAGTATAAAGTGAGGTCTGAGGACTCTAGCCAGAGTCCAGGTCACTGAGGCCATTGTGATCCAGCATAAGTACTTTAGTCCTTATTCCAAAGCAATGGGAAACTTTCAGAATCTGACAGCAGTTATACCATTACAGATTTCACTTTAAAATGTTCATACAAATTCTTTAAGCTAGAGTAGTGACTGCTATAACAAGTAGGCCCCCAACATAGTGACTTATTTTTGGCTCCTATATACAGACCAAAATGTTGTTAGTTTGGAAAGACTTATGGAAATTCTGCCATCATCAAAATGTGTTCTCCAAAACTGCTGTACATATCGTCATCTAGCTGGAAGGAGTAAGAGCCTGGAAGATCTCATTTAGAACTATTAATTATTCAGGCATAAAAATGACTTACAACACCTCACCACACAGCCCAATGCCTAGAACCCAATTACATTGCCACACCTAACTCCAAGGGAAATTAGGGAATGTGTTCAGCTGTGCATACAAGAAAATTAAACAACAGCAATGGAAACCATAAACAAAATGAAAAGACAACCTACAGAATGGGAGAAAATATTTGCAAATGATGCAACAGACAAGGGATTCATTTACAAAATATACAAACAGCTCACACAGATCAATATCAAAAAAAAAGAAAGAAAGAAAAGAAAACAATCCCAAAATGGGCAGAAGATCTAAATAGACATTTCTCCAAAGACACACAGATGGCCAACAGTAACAGGAAAAGATGCTCAACATTGCTAAATATTAGAGAAATGTAAATCAAAACTACAATGAGGTATCACCTCAAAGCAGTCAGAATGGCAATCATCTAAAAGTCTACAAAAAATAAATGCTGGAAAGTGTGTGGAGAAAAAGGAACTCTCCTGCACTGTTGGTGGGAATGTAAATTGGTGAGGCCACTATAGAGAACAGTATGGAGGTTTCTTAAAAAAACTAAAAATAGAGTTACCATATGATCCAGCAATCCCAACCCTGGGCATATATCCAGAGAAAAAACTATAATTCAAAAAGATACATACACCTCAATGTTCATAGCAGTACTATTTACAATAGCCAAGACATGGGAGTAAACTAAATGTCCATTGACAGATGAATGGATAAATAAGATGTGGAATATATATACATATTATGGAATATTACTCAGCCATGAAAAAGAATGAAATGATACAATTTGCAGCAACATGGATGAACTTAGAGATTATCATACTAAGTGAAGTAAGTCAGAGAAAGACAAATATATGATATTGCTTAGATGTGGAATCTAAAAAAGAAACAAATGAACTTATTTACAAAACAGAAATAGACTCACAGACATAGAAAACAAACTTATGGCTACCAAAGGGAACTGGAGGAGGGATAAATTAGGAGTTTGGGATCAAAACACACAAACTACTATTTTTATTGGAGTATAGTTGATTTACAATGTTGTAGTAGTTTCAGGTGTACAGCAAAGTGACTCAGTTATACATATACATATATTCATTCTTTTTAAGATATGTTTCTCATATAGGTTATCACAGACTATTGACTAGTTTCCTGAGCTATACAGTAGGTCCTTGTAGGTTATCTATCTTATATATAGTAGTTTGTGTGTGTTCATCCCAAGCTCCTGATTTATTCCCACCCCCTCATGTTTCCTCTTTGGTAACCATAAGTTTGTTTTCCACATCTGTAAGTCTGTTTCTGTTTTATAAATAAGTTAATTTGCATTTTATAAATTAGATTTCACATATGAGTGATATCAGATGATATTTGCCTCTCTCTGTCTGACTTAATTCACTTAGTATGATAATCTCTATGTCCATACATGTTGCTGAAAATGGCATTATATCATTGTTTTTATAGCTGAGTAATATTCCATTGTATATATGTACCATATCTTCTTTATCCATTCCTCTTTCAATTAACATTTAAGTTGCTTCCATGTCTTGGCTATTGTAAATACTGCTGCTATGAGCATTGGGGTGCATGTATACATTCAGATTATGGTTTTGTCCAGATATATGCCCAGGAGTGAGATTGCTGGATCAAAGGGTAGTTCTATTTTTAGTTTTGTAAGGACTCTCCATACTGTTCTCCCTAGTGGTTATACCAATTTACATTCCCACCAACAGTTCAAGAGGGTTCCCTTTTCTCCACACCCTCTCCAGTATTTATTGTTTCTAGACTTTTTGATGATGGCTCTTCTGACTGGTGTGAGGTGATAACTCATTGCAATTTTGATTTGCATTTCTCTGATAATTAGTGATGTTGAGCATCTTTTTATGAGCTTTTTGGCCATCTGTATGTCTTTCTTTGAGAAATGTCTATTTAGATCTTCTGCCCATATTTTGATTGGGTTGTTTGTTTTTTTGACATGAGAGCTGAATGAGCTGTTTGTATATTTTTGGAGATTAATCCCTTGTCAGTTAAATTTTTTGCAAATATTTTCTCCCATGCTGTGGGGTATCCTTTCATTTTGTTGATGGTTTCCTTTGCTGTGCAGAAGGCTTTAAGTTTAATTAGGTCCCATTTGTTTATTTTTGTTTGTATTTTCATTATTCTAGCAGGTGGATCAAAAAAGATATTACTGCAATTTATGTCAAAGATTGTTCTGCCTATGTTTTCCTCTAAGAGATTTGTAGTATCTGGCCTTACATGTAGGTCTTTGATCCATTTTGAGTTTATTTTTGTATACAGTGTTAGAGAAAGTTTTTTCTTTTAAAAGAAAAAATTTTTCTAATTTTTTTCTTTTAAGTGTAACTGTCCAATTTTCCCAGCACCAACTATTGAAGAGACTGTATTTTCTCCATTGTATATTCTTGCCTCCCTTGTTGTAGATTAATTGACCATAGGGGTATGAGTTTATTTCTGGGCCTCCTATCCTATTCTATTGATCTACATTTCTGTTTTTTTGCCAGTACCATACTATTTTGATGAATGTAGCTTTGTGGTATAATCTGAACTCAGGGAGCCTGATTTCTCCAGCTCTGTTTTTCTTTTTCAAGATTGCTTTGGCTATTCGAGGTCTTTTGTGTCTCTATATAAATTTGAAAATTCTTTGCTCTAGTTCTGTGAAAAATGCCATTGGTAATCTGATAGGAATTGTGTTGCATCTGTAGATTGCCTTGGGTAGTATAGTCATTTTGAGAATATTGATTGTTCCAATCCAAGAACATGGTATATCCTTCCATCTGTTTGTGTCATCTCTTATTTCTTGCATTAGCATCTTACATCAATAATTTTTAGAGTAGAGGTCTTTTGTATCCTTATTAGGTGTATTCCTAGTATTCTTTTTGATATGGTGGTAAATGGGATTGTTTCCTTAGTTTCTCTTTCTGATCTTTTGTTGCTACTGCATAGTAATGCAAGAGATTTCTGTGTATTAATTTTGTATCCTTCAACTTTACTGAATTCATTGATGAGTTCTAGTAGTTTTCTGGTAGCATCTTTAGTATTTTCTACTTAGAGTATCATGTCATCTGCAAACATTGACTATTTACTTCTTCTTTTCCAATTTGGATTCTTTTCATATCTTTTTCTTCTCTGATTGCCATGGCTAGAACTTCCAAAACTATGTTGAAGTGGCATGAGTGGACATCCTTGCCTTGTTCCTAATCTTAGAGGGAATGCTTTCAGCTTTTCACCACTGAGTATGCTGCTAGCTGTGGGTTTGTCACATATGGCCTTTATTATGTTGAGGTAAGTTCCCTCTACTCCCACTTTCTGGAAATCATTAATTTATAAATTGGTGTTGAATTTTGTCAAAAGATTTTTCTGCATCGATTGAGGTGACCATATGGTTTTTATCCTTCAGTTTGTTAATGTGATGTATCACAGTGATTGATTTGCAGATATTGAAGAATCCTTGCATCCCTGGGATAAATCCCACTTGATCATGGTGGATGTTCTTTTTAATGTATTGTTGGATTCTGTTTGCTAGTATTTTGATGAGAATTTTTGCGTCTATGTTCAACAGTGATATTGGCCTATCATTTTCTTTTTTGTAGTTTCTTTGTCTGTATTTGGTGTCAGAGTGATGGTGGCCTCATAGAATGATCTTGGGATTGTTCTTCCTCTATAATTTTTTAGAAGAGTTTCAGAAAGATATGTGTTAACTCTTCTCTAAATGTTTGATAGAATTTGCCTGTGAAGCTGTCTCATCCTGGACTTTGGTTCTTAGAAGATTTTTAATCACTGTTTCAATTTCCTTACTTGTGCTTGGCCTGTTCATATTTTCTATTTCTTCCTGGTTCAGTCTTGGAAGATTATATCTTTCTAAGAATTTTTCCATTTCTTCTAGGTTGTCCATTTTTTGGCATATATTTGTATGTAGTAGTCTCTTATGATCCTTTGTATTTCTGTGGTGTCTGTTGTAACTTCTCCTTTTTCTTTTCTAACTTTATTGATTTGAGTTCTCTGTCTTTATTTCTTGATGAGTCTGGCAAAGGTTTTTCAATTTTGTTTACCTTTTCAAAGAACCAGCTTTCAGTTTCATTGATCTTTGCTATTGTTTTCTTTGTCTCTATTTCATTTATTTCTGCTCTGATCTTTATTTCTTTCCTTCTGCTAGCCTTTGGTTTTGTTTGTTCCTCTTTCTCTAGTTGCTTTAGGTGTATAGTTAGGTTATTTAGTTGAGATTTTTCTTGTTTCCTGAGGTAAGATCGTATTGCTATAAACTTCCCTCTTAGAACTGCTTTTGCTGCATCCCATAGGTTTTGGACCATCGTGATTTCATTGTTATTTGTCTCTAGGTATCTTTTGATTTCCTCTTCAATTTCTTCAGTAATCCATTGGCTGTTTAGTAACTTATTGTTTAGCCTCCATGTTTTTGTGTTTTTTCCATTTCTTTTTCCTTGTAATTGATTTTTAATCCCATAGCATTTTGATCAGAAAAGATGCTGGATATGAGTTCAATTTTCATAAATTTACCAAGGCTTGGTTTGGGATCCAAGATGTGATCTATCATGGAGAATGTTCCATGTACACTTAAGAAGAAACTGTATTCACCTGCTTTTGGATGGAATATTCAGTAAATATTAATTAATTACAACTGGTCTAATGTGTCATTTAAGGCCTGTGTTTCCTTATTGATTTTCTTTCTAGATGATCTGTCCATTGATGTGAGTGGGGTGTTAAATCCCCTGCTACTATTGTGTTACTGTCGATTTCCCCTTTTATGGCTGTTAGCATTTACTTTATATATAGAGTTGTTCCTATGTTGGGTGTATATATATTTACAATTGTATCTTCTTCTTGGCTTGATCCCTTGATCATTATGTAGTGTCCTTCTCTGTCTCTTGTGACATATTTATTTTAAAGTCTATTTTGTCAAGTATGTGTATTGTAACTCCAGCTTTCTTTTGATTTCCATTTGCATGGAATAACTTTTCCCATCCCCTCACTTTCTGTTCCTATATGTCCATAGATCTGAAGTGGGTGTCTTGTAGACAGCATATATGTGTGTCTTGTTTTTGTATCTATTCAGCCAGTCTATATTTTTGGTTGGAGCATTTAATCCATTTACATAAAGTAATTATCAATATGAATGTTTGTATTGCCATTTTGTTAATTGTTTTGGATTTGTTTTTGAAGGTCTTTTTGCTTTCCATTCTCTTTTGTTCATTTCTCTTGTAATTTGATGTCTATCTTTAATGATGTGCTTGGATTGCTTTTTCTTTTTTGTGTTATGTAGCTATTATAGGTTTTTGTTTTGTTGTTCCCACAAGGTTTTGATATAGCAGTCTATATATAAACAAGATTGTTTTAACTTGCTCATCTTAATTTCAAATGCATTTCCACTGTCCTCTTCTCATGTGGATGATTTCCTATCTTTATTTATGTTTGCCTTTACTGGTGAGCTTCCCCATTTGTAATTTTCTTGATTCTACTTGTGGTCTTTTCTTTTCCTCTTAGAGAATTTCCTTTAGGATTTGTTGTAATGCTGGTTTGATGGTGCTGGATTCTCTTAGTTTTGCTGATTTGTAAAGCTTTTGATTTCACTGTTGAATCTGAATGAGAGCCTTACTGGGTAGAGTATTCTTTCCCTTTCATCACTTTAAATATATCATGCCACTCCCTTCTGGCGTGCAGAGTTTCTGCTGAAAAATCAGCTGATAATCTTTTGGGGGTTCCCTTGTATGTTATCTGTTGCTTTTCCCTTGTTGCCTTTAATATTTTTGTCTTTGTCTTTAATTTTTGTCAGTTTGATTAACATGTGTCTCGGTGTGTTCCTTCTTGGGTTTATCTCGAAAGGGACTCTTTGAACTTCCTGAACTTTAGTGAGTGTTTCCTTTCTCATGTTAGGGAAATTTTTGGCTATAATCCCTTCAAATATTTTCTCAGACCCTTTCTCTCTCTCTTCTCCTTCTGGCACCCCTATAATTCAAATGTTGGTGCATTTAATGTTGTCCCAGAGGTCTCTGAGACTGTCCTCATTTCTTTTTTTTTTCTTTCTTCTTTATTCTGTTGAAAGGCAGTGATTTCCACCATTGTGTCTTCCAGCTCACTTATTCGTTCTTCTGCCTCAGTTATAATGCTATTGATTTCTTCTAGTGTATTACCTGAAATGTTATTGTATTGTTCATCTCTGTTTTGTTCTTTAAATATTCTATCTCTTGTTAAACGTCTCTTGTAACTTCTCAGTCTGTGCCTCCATTCTTTTTATGAGGTCTTGGATCATCATTACTATCATTACTCTAAGTTCTTTTCCAGGTTGGTTGCCTATCTCCTCTTCATTTAGTTGTTCTTATGGGTTTTTATCTTGTCCCTTCGTCTAAAACATATTTCTCTACCACCTCATTTTGTCTAACTTTCTGTGTTTGTGGTCTCCTTTCTGCTAACTGGGGGATCATAGGTCCTCTTGCTTCTGGTGTCTGTCTTCTTGTGGGTGAGATTGGTTCTGAGGCTTGTGCAGACTTCCTGGTCAAGGGACTGGTACCTGCTCACTGGTGGGTGGATCTGGGTCTTATCCCTCTGGTGGGCACTGTCGTGTCAAGGGACATTCTTTTTTATTTTATGTATTTATTTTACATTTATTTTATTATTTATTTACTTATTTTGGCTGCACCGGGTCTTAGTTGCAGCATGCAGGATCTTTATTTATTTATTTATTGTTGGCTGCGTTGGGTCTTTGTTGCTGTGCTTGGGCTTTCTCTAGTTGCGGTGAGCAGGAGCTACTCTTCGTTGCAGTGCGTTGTGGCGAGCGGGGGCTGTTCTTCATTGCAGTGCATGGACTTCTCATTGCGGTGGCCTCTTCTCTTGTTGCAGAGCACAGGCTCTAGGTGCTTGGGCTTCAGTAGTTGTGGCACACAGGCTGTAGAGAGCAGGCTCAGTTGTTATGGCACATGGGCTTATTTACTCTGTGACATGTGGGATCTTCCCAGACCAGAGCACAAGGGACATTCTTATAGGTGACTATGAGCTCAGTATGGCTTCAGGCACCCTGTGTGCTGATGGATGGGTCTGTGTTCCTATCTTGCTGGTTTTTTGGTCTGGTGCATTTCAGCACTGGAGCTTGTAGATTGTTGGGTAACACCATGTGTTGATGTCAAAATGATGACCTCTGGGGAAGCTCATGCTGATGAATATTCTCTGGGGCCTCTGTCACCAGTGTGCTTGCCTCCCAGTGAGTCACAGCTGACCCCTGTTTCCCCAGGAGACCCTCCAAGATTTGTAGGTAAGTCCAGCCCCAGCTCCTATGGAGTTACTGCTTTGTGCTGGGTCTCAGTGTATGTGACAACTTTTTGGTGCCCTCCAAGTTTGGAGGCTCTGTTTTGCCCAGTCCTGTGGAGACCGTGCACTCAAGTTTCTCTCGCCTTCAAACCCAAATGCTTTGGGGATTCCTCCTCTCAGTGTCAGACCGTCAGGCTTGGGAGCCTTACATGGGGCTCAGGACTCTCACTCTTTTGGGAGAATCTCTGTGATGTGATTATTTTTCATTTTGTGGGTGGCCCACCCAGCAAGTTTGGGATTTTATTTTCATGAAAGTGCCCCTCCTGCCATCTCATCGTGGCTCCTTCTTTGTCTTTGAATGTAAAATATCTTTTTTGCTCCAGTCTTTTTTACTGATGGTTGTTCATCAGTTAGTTGTGATTTTGGTGTTTTCATGACAGGAGATGAGCTTATGAGAGGAGATGAGCTCTGCCTTTTTGTCTGGAATTGAAAGGCTGCTTTTAATTTGGATGTGTGCAGCCTCTTTCCTCAGCATGCGCTGGCTGTTACCCCCTTGATATGGGTTCTGCAAGTACAGCGACCCTTGCCCACTCCTGGGACAGTGGAGGTAGGCCCTGGCTCCCACTTGTGAACTTCCTAGTGGCAGGAGCTTTCTGTGCCCTCCTGGGACAATGAGAAGGGGACTGGCATCTGCTTGTGAGTCTGGTAGTGGTAGCCAGTGCCCACCCCTGGAGCCCAAGATGACAGCAGTTACTCATGCCACCCCCAGAGCTCCAGTAGGCAGTGTCCTGTTACCTGGCAGCACTCACAGAAAAAGAGGTTCTTATGGTGGTCCTGTCCCTCTCCTCATGCACCTCTTAATAATGGCACCTTGCCTCTCTGGCAGGCCCAGGCTTCTAATGAATACACCCTCAGTTGCTATGGCCCAGCCTCTTCCGGCTGTTTCCACATATCCAACTCCAGTCCTCTCCCTGGGTGTGACTTCCAAATCTTGAGCTTCAGCAGGAAGCCCCCATCCACACCAACAGAGGAGTGTCTCAGTTTGTGGAGTGCAGGGAAGTGGTGCCAACCCTCTGTGCAGGTTACTCTCCATTTTGCCTTCCACAAACCGGTTGCTATGCTCTCCTCCTAGGCTCTGAAGCTTCCCCTCCATCCAGTTTGATCTCACTGCTAGTGAGGAGACTTCCCAGGGTATGTGAGCTTTTCTTCCTTTACAGCTCCTTCCCTGGGGCTCAGGCCCCAGACTGTTTCCTTCTTTTTCTTTTTCCTTTTGTCCTACCCAGTTATGTGGAAGTTTTTTAGTCTTTTTGGAAGTCTGAGTCTTTCAGTTGGCATTCAGTAGCTGTTCTTTGTGAATCATTCCACTAGTAGATGTATTTTCAATGTTTTTGTTGAAGAAGGTAGGCTCCACGTCCTACTCCTCTGTCATCTTGATCTGCCCTATTTTGATAATTTTTTAAAAAAATAATTATTTTAATATTTCCAAATATTTCTGAATATTAATAAATCCAATGATTTATTGAATTTAAAACATTTTTGATTGTCCCACACTTTCCAAAGCAATATGGAATAATGTAGGTTGTGCAACTTCACAAAACAATATTTGCTCTTATTTTCTGTAAAAACATAAATTTCCATTCTATTTTATTCTTTTTATTTTTTTCTATTTCACTTTTAACTTCTGGCTATGACCTACTATATTAATTTTCTTATCCAGATGAGATTGCTACCTGTAGATCAAAAGTCAATATGATACACTAGTTATCAGCTGGGAAATAAGCCTTGAACTTAGAATTAAAATGCTGGGTTAAAACTCTGTTACTGTTAGTGTATAAGTCAGATTGAGTAGGTGTGGTTCATGGACAAGTAGCATCAACCTCACCCGTTTTCTTTGTGAATACAGACTTCCTACTCAGATCTATTGAATCAAGATCTATATTTTTACAAAGTTCTCAGGTAAGTCATATACACATAAAGGTTTGAGAAGCACTGAGCTAGGCAATACTGAAGTAACAAACAACTTCAAATTCTTAGTAGTTTAAAAGTGTTTATTTCTTGCTCATGCTACCTGGCCACCATATGTAAGCATGGAGGCTCTGCTCAGCACAGTCACTCAAGGATTCAGTCTTTAGAGTAGCCATGTTCTCAAACATTGCCAGTTGTTTTTCAATCTCAGAAGGGAATTTCATCAGCCTATTACAGTACCAAATAAAAAATTACTGATATTATTCCTGCCTACTAAATACAAAATACTTTCTCTCACTTCTGCATTACTAATAAGTCTTGAACTTAGATTGTATTAAATTTTTTGTATGTTTTTTTCTGGATTCCTTCTATTATAATGAAGTCCACATTGTCTTGTACATCTTTACAAACTTGATGTTAAGTTCATAAAAGTTGATTACATTGTGGGTTTTTATTTTTGTAGGTTAAGTAACACATTTAGATTCAAAGACACTTTTTCTTTTCCAGATTAAGAAATGTATCAACTGCTTTAAAAGAGAGCTTAGTGCTAGGAAACCACCACTAAAACAAGTCACCATCTGTGCGAGGTCAGAATGAGAAGACCTTCCCTGAGTTCAGTAAGGTTGATTGATGGGATGAGCTTGACCCATAAACTTACCACCTTTGATAGCAATTTTATCTACAGAAAATGGATGAAAATTTGAAAGTATCGGTAGGTCCTGGCTGCAGTACTGTTCCTCCTGGAGAGTAAAACAAAAACTACTTTTCAAATTTCCCAAATGTGAAAGTCTTATAGCTACTTTTTAATTTTAGTTAGATGCTTTTAAGAGCAAATATTTTGCAAGTTAGAGGTGGCTCACCATATTTAGTTATTGGCAGCCAATAGTCTGCTGTCTTTTAGACCACCAAACCTAGATTCTTTTTCTCCTATTTTTCTTATGAATAGTCTATACATGAAAACAACTCTGTTGACCCTTTCCTTTTTGCCCATTTCTGTTTCCCTCTAACCTTAAGAGAACCTAATTATAGTAATGATATTTCTAGGCAATTTAATTGAACTCCTGACTTATGTTTTCCTGAATTCCCACCATGTCTTATCTAAACTGATGATTCTTTTCTTAGATAAAATGAAGTAAGAATGAATAATCAAGCAGTTAAAAAAATAACTATCTCTCTACCCCCATCGATTCCCCCCTAAGCAATCTTGCAGGCAGATCACTTGGGTAAGATAACATCTGAAGAGTCAGCCAGTCTGCACTCAATGGAGAGCAGCCAGTGGCTGAAACTTAGTTCAATAACATACATACTACAACTTTCTTTTCTAATAGCTATGAAGACCAATATGGTACATAGATCACAAGAATATTGATAATAGGTCACAAGGTGTCTTTCCATATTATTTGTGTGTGTGTGTCTTTCCATATTAACTCAATCAATCCTCACTACAAGTCCATGATTATCCTCATTTAATGGTTAAGGCAACTGAAGCACAAAAAGATTAAGTAATTTTTAAACTTTGAAGTGATAGAGGATTTATGGAGACAAACTTATCAATTGGTCTTTATAATTATAGTTAGAAAATCAGAAGCAGTACTTTGGACAGATTAAATGTTGCTAATACTGAATTCACATGTAGCTCTCTTTGTGCCAAGAATGTATTTCTGAAAAATGCTCAAGTTGAATTATGTGCTCAGTAATTGAGATTATGACAAAAGAAAAAAAAAAGTTTGGAAAGATTTCAGTTTGCTGCAAATTAATGCTTTCAATAAGAGATCACAAAATTCCTGAATGAAGCTCTTTAGTTTAAAAATGCATCTTCTACTACATATTTTGTTTCATGGCATGCAAAACTTGAGTTTTACATGAGTTTTTTTAATATTGCAAATATATCTACCTCCTTACCATCACATTTAGGAAGCTAGGTTACCTGAAAGAAGCAAGAAGCTGTACTGTTATTTTCCTTCCCTCTATTCAAAAATCTCCTATTTAGGAGTTCAAAAATTGAAAACTACTGGTCTACCCAAGAGTCAGTATTCTAGTTCTCAGTCCTTCATCAGGGCTGGTCTTATTATCTTGTTCTAAAAGAACAAATAGATATGTGTCTACTTCTTTGCTCAACTTTATCTCACTCTTACTAGAAACTAGATACATGAAAAAGATACAGAACCAATTCTTAGCTGAATTTAGTAACAATGTGTTAATTCTGAACAAAACAAACAAATAAACAAAAACATACATTTGTAATATTTTAGAAAGTAGTTAACAAGTTAAAACAATTGTGAACATTCATTGAAGAAATATGATCACTGAATATTGTTTGTAATTTGGTTTTGTTGGGGTAAGAGGTTGGTTTCAAGCAGTAGTCCCAAATTTGTCTACAACTTAGAATAACCTGGGACATTAAAAAAATGAGACACCCAAGTTGCACCCTATACCAATTAAATTAGAATCTCTAGGGATGAAACTTAGGCATCAAAACATTTTTTAAGCTCTCCAGGTGATTTCAATATTGAGCCAAATTTGAGATCTATTGGCTCAATTACAGTTTATTCTTAAACTTACAAATGATGGCTAACATTACTTTAAAAATCCCACCAACAACTGTATTATATCAGTTACTCTCAACTCTCTTTCTATGTTATACGAGTCTGTTTGATAAATGAGATTATAAAGATTATTTGTATAGAGCATAAGCAAAATGATTTGTTCCTATAGTAGAAAGGTTAGTTAAACTAGTTTGAGGCTCTACAACAATGATGATAGAGAGTACAATTATCCTTTTTTTTTGGTAATTATTTACTGCTTATAACAGAGATTCGTTCCTTAGCCAAACTTCAGGTTCCTGTGAAATCAGTTCTCAAATAGGTCATGACTTTTGAGCTTCTGTTTTCATCTTGGCATTGTTCAATTTTAGCAAGAATCTGACTAAGTCAATTTAGTTGAATCTTCCAGCCTCCATTGCTAATCACCCTTGGCATCTGATTAGGTTCCCATCCTCCACAACCCCTCATGTAGTTTATGAAGAAATTATTTTCAACAAGAATACACTTGTATTTGGAGTTGATCCCAATCTCTTCTACTGAAAAACCCCATTGTAGTGTTTCCTACCTTGTTGAAATGGTCTTAAATAGAGTATGTGTTTCTATTCTTTAATGTGTCAGGAATAACTTCTCTTTAGCATTTATTGTAACTACATGTAAAACAGCAGTAATCAAATCAGATCTTACTATGTGACTTATTCCTTTCTACCAGGCCATATTATTTCTTTTTAAAAATGTATTTATTTATTTATTTTACAAAACGTGAAACTCTGTTCAACTACTTCAGAAACATTGAACTTATGCAAGATTTAGTAATCATAAACTCAATGGGTGGGACTGATTCATAAGCATTTTTAAAAAATCATCTATGTGATTTTTATGTTCACTAAACTTTCTGACCCAACAACTCCCTATATCTCTTGTACTGTATTATGTACTCTCCAAAGCCAGTTTCTGTGTCTTTCAGTCCATTTGCATGTCCAGATTGCTTTGGTCAGGCACCTGTTCACAGGAGGTATGCAATCAATATTTTTTCCAAGTGACTAATCCTTGCCAGTGTTTGTGATTGCTGTATTTCATCTTGGCTTAAATCCAATAGTAGGTATATTTTCTTCTAGCTGAAGCTTCAGCAAAACAGATGGCATGTGTCTACACATTGATGTCTCTAGGAGTGGCAGAGTGACACATTTTGGTTGTAGGAAAAATTGTTTAGAAGCCTCTGAATTGACCCCTTTGTATACCAAATTGACATTTTGTGCAGCTAGTTTTATCTTTGCTTAAACTAGTATTCATCAAACTATCAAAGATTGTGTTAGAGTTAGAACAGCTATTCTTGAAGCACCACCAAAAACAAGAATTTGCATTTAAATCTTTAAATCAGTCCACATCTTGTTGGCTATCACAGAATTTTGATGGTAAAGAACTTGACTATGTATTTTAAGTCTTATTTACCAGAAGAAACACTATAAAGCTATTTGAGCATGTTACATTTTTTGTCATTCACTGTTCTGTTTATTACACTTTCTACCATTCATCCCTGCCCTTTGCACTCTTACTCTACAAAAATGCAGTTTTCTAAGAACCCTTGTTTAGATGAAGAATCAGAATTGGGTAAGTGCTTTGTGAAATATTGAAGGACTCTGCTCCAATCTAAGGCTGATTTACCAGAATCACAGGAAAAAATAATAACAAACAAGAAAATTCTGAGAAAACATGTAGAGTACCTTTAAACAGCTTAAAATGGACTTTATTACAACAGGGGCAATTAAATTATTACATGAGAGAAATTAGAACTTGGGCTTTTTGAAGTGAGGACATTCTTAAATCTCACTGCTGAGAAATGTGTATGGTTTTAGCAGAGATTTAGAAAGGTTTTAGGTTTCTTTTTTTCAGGTAAGCCTAGGAAAGACTAGCTTTCAGTTGAAAAGTATTAATTACAGCTAAAACCTCCAGAGAATTCTACTACAAAGCTACAGACAAAAAGGTTAAAACAAATTCCACAGATTTACAAAATCCTTTATTTAGATTACACACACTCAGAAGTAGTTTAGCATAAGTCAAGCTCTGGAGTTAACTCCACCTAAAAACTATAAGCAGTTAGTGTGCCTTTCCTTGATTTTACATGATTACTATGGGCTTATCATTTTTTAAATATTTGTTTGTTCTGCATATCTTTAAAATTATTTGCCATCAAAAACTCTTAGTTGATGATGCTGCAACATTAGGTTATTAATGGAAGAATGGGGATTAAAACTCCCAAACCCATTCCCAAATTTGTACAACTCAAAGCTTTGGTAATGTTCCAGAACTTTCTTAATCATAGCTATTTGTATGAAGAGTGGAGCAGAGGAACCTCCCACACATTTCGCTCTGCCTTTCCTGCCAATGTAAAGCTGCTTCCTTCACATGGTCTCTGTAGAGCTTGAAATTTTTAGCCTGGACCATTATTAATCAGCCACAGTTTAGCATGGATTAGTTTATCAAGTGCAGATAGTATGAGCATGGAGAGAAATACTAAATGAGATAGGAAAATGATGTAAAGTAAAGACAGGTGATCAGGATGGGTTGAGGCAGGGCATGGAAGAATGTAGAGACAACTTAGCACTGCCAAAGAAGAAATCTGAAAATTTGGGGGTATTTTTAAAATTTTGTCTCCCAGTGTTTGTGGGTAACTAATGTCACTTAATGAGTGGGATAGGGATGCTAAATGTTGTGATATGTGGATTTGTCCCAATCCTTTCCTCACTTTCAAATGCCTTGCTGGGCATTCAGAAAGAGTTTACTTGAGTCTACAATCTAATTCCATTTTATATAAACACAAATTGTCCATGATTTTCCTATACAGTGACCTTTGCAGTAAAGCAATGAAAAAGTCAGTCAAATTGTTACTTTGAATCATTTAACAAAATTTTCCCCAATTTCAGAAATACATGGTACTGGTGGTAATAATGATGTTTGTTGTTTTGTTTCACAAACATAACACACCATTATTGGTCTGCATTTGTAGATGCCACATTATTGCTGAATCTACATAAGTGTGTTTGTACCTCTACTTCATTGTGACTTCTAGTAAAGCAGTCTTCATGATTGTACCTACTAAAATATATTTTATTATAAATTTCATTTCTTTTATTTATTCTTTGTAATTATAAATAAGATATTAAATATTTTAAATTAAATATACACATAAATTATATTATTTATGAATTTAATTCAAGACAATAAAGATGACTTTACTTAAATACATACAATAAGAGGAAGACATTGCACAGGCAAAGGTGGAAAACAATGAATTTGGAGTATGTGAAAAGCCTGAGGAAGGCTTTTGGGAAAGAGAGAATGAGACCTAAAGGACATATTTTACTTATTCACTGACAGCTCTAGGCAACAAGTCAAGTGCAAATAAAATATTCTGATAGACTCATAAAAAAGAAGCAGACTGATAAATCCACTGATTAATAAATTCATTCCAGTATTTAATAAATACTAGAGACTAAAACACTGAAGCTGTGCTGTAGATTCACAAAAGAATAAATCCCCAATCACCAATCTCAAGTAGTTCTGGTAAGAAAACAGATACATATATAAATTATTACAATATAGTGAGGCAAGTTCAACTATAGAAATGAGCACTATGGAGGGGACCTAATCTAGTATAAAAGGTGACCTAAGGAAATCTTCTCAAAGGAGATAGGTTGACTAGAAACTTAACTGATTAGTAAGATTCAGCAAGCCAAATGATGCTGAGAGAGTGTATTGAGCGGAACACTGTGTACTGGTTATCAATCCCATGGGAGAAAAATACTAGGTACGAGTTACCAATCCTAGGAGAAGATTATGACTACATGGAGGATAGTAAAGATCATCACCATGCTGACCACCAAGAATAGAAGTCCAAACACTGCTGTCCTTTGTATCTTGGTATTCGAGTCTCCAAGAAAACCACAATGTAGTCAAGCACCTGGTGAAATAACTCTCTACTTACATAGAGAAGAAAGAGAGAAAGATCAGCTTTAGTAATGAGTAGCATGGATCTCCAGGCAGCCAATACAAGATAATTTGCCTACATGCACCCTTCTCTTGTTTCAGTAGAAGGATACCAACCCCCACCCCAAGAAGTTTGAAATACTGAAAGCTGGGGACATGCCTAAAGGCCATTGGTATACAGGCTTAAGCAGAACAAAGGAAGACTCATTAAGCATGTAAGACGGAAACGTATTTCTACACAAGGTGACAAACCCAACACAGGCTGTATGAGCTCTTTATCCCTTGGTAAGGAAGTGCTTATGGCTCAAGGCCCATTCTTATATGACCAAGTAGCAGTCATGGAAAGACTACATTCTTGACTGCTTTACCCAACAGGGAGCCATTAGATCTCTGGGAATAAAAGCATAGAAAAGAAACAAGGTAAGAAAAAGTATGTGACTAAGATACACCCTGATGAGTGTGGAAAACATCAAGCAACAATTATGAGTCAGGAGAGAAAGGCAGAGACTGGATCTTTAAGGACCTTAGTAATTATGTAAAAGAGCTATAATACTTTTAAAGAATAGAACAGAATATAAAATAGACTTTTTTTGAGAATTTTTTAAGGTAGAACTCACTGGTACCTGTGAGGAGGAAAGTGTTGAGGCAGATGGGAGAGGAGACAAGGTATAATAAATACACTACTGTAATAACTGAAAGATAATGAAGACCTACAATAGAGCAATGGGACAGGAGAGAACATTGTTTCAAACACATATAAATAGAGGTGGTTAAAATATACCACTACTCAGGCCGCATAAATAGAGGCTCTACACTGACTGGTCTGAGTTGGGTACTAGGTATTGGAAGTTTTTTCTAAGCTCCCAGGTAATTATGATACCTACTCAAGTTTGAGAAGCACTGACTTAGGTAACTACTTGTGATAATAAATCGATAGGACTTGACTGATTGGAAGTGTGAGTGAAGGACAAAGAAGACATCTAGGATGGTGCCCAGGGTTCTAGTTGGGGAAAATCTGCAAATGATGCTGTTATTAATTCAACTAGAGGAAGTGAGAGACTGAATAGACTGAAGGGAAAAATAATGTGTTCCAAATGAACATATTGGGTAGAGGTGCCTGTGGGATATTTGAATGTTTATGGTCAGCAAGCAAGTGAATATAACACTTCAATACTTTGCAAGTTAATATAAAATGTCAATACTTTGAAAAAGATGTATAATTTGAAGGTAGACATTTTAGAGTAATCAGTATCTTGAGGGGGAAGAGGGTGGTTAAAAAACATGTCAATGCATATTATCCTTTAGAGACAGTGTGTAGAATGAGAAAGGCAGAAGACCAATAGTGAAAATCTACACAATATCAATATTTCAGAGTTCAACAGAAAAAGACAAGCCAATAGAAGTGGCCCGAAGGTATGCTAAAAATAATAAGAACTCTTTAATAGGCAAGTGTGGAGTCACGAAAGCCAAGGAAGAATAGATTTTAAAGACAATGTCTGAGGCAGCAAAGAAATGAACTAAGATAAGAGCTGAAAATTGACCATTCGTTTTAGACCAGGGGGTCAGTAGTACCCTCAGAAAGGGCACTTTTCATTGAAGTTAGATGAAAGTTGGTTGAGGAGGAAAAGAGTGGTTATAAGTAGGGAGAGTGATCACCAAAATTTTCTTTGTAAAATCTGGATATGGACATCAATAAGGGTCTGGTGGTGTTATTGTAGCTAGAGAAGGGCAATATGACATGTTTGGAAAAGGTGACAGTAGTGATCATCTTACTGAAAAGTGATGGAGGTGGAGAGGAGGATGGAGCTGATTTTTTTGGATCAGAGGGACTTTAATTTTAAAAGTTAAAAAGCAGCAAGGAGAAAGTTTAACTATACAAGGTTGAAATGCCCTAAATATGAAAATAAGGAAAAGGAACAGGACCACAGATGGATGGAAATAATAAGCCCATCATCCTGTCATGGGCTACCAAAAATATAGGGTTTTTTCAGCAGTAGAGAATAAAAGTAGCTAAATTATTAGGGCAAGATTTTATAGAGGGATAATTAAAATTGCTTTAACTGAAAACTCAGTGCAGAAATATCCTGTTCTTTAAAATATTGTTATATGTATATACTGAAATTATTACATTTTAATCGTAATATTTTGACTTCAGTATGGCTGGTAATTGAGGAAGTAAGGTTTAGACACCAGTCCTGTCTGACTCCAAAAGTCATCTTCCTTCCAGTCTCCCATATCCATTTCAGTTTAAGAAGATTCCATGGTGCTCTAATGCACATCAAGTTGTAATCCCAATCAGGAACAGGAAATTGTCCAAAATTATGAAGTAACTAGAAAGCCTTCACAACTAAAAATCAAAAAATATCTAAAAAACTTCACAACACTATGTCTGGAATTTCTGGGTTCTACTTAATCTAAAATCATTTGTATTTCCTTATACATTTTCCCCTAATAGATACCATCACCCATAAACTACTATAGCAATGTTGACAGAGTAATGAGCCTATTGATTTTGACTGGTATTTACTATAAAAGAGGCTTATCTGGGAACTTGCTACACAGTTCTGAGTTAACAGATTTCCTGTCTTACTTTTAGACATTAGACATCAATTGAGTATATCGGGATTGTTAATAATATTTGTCTTACTAACTCGCTGTTGAATCTTGGGTAAGTAATGCAACCTTTGTGAGACTCAACTTTCCCATTTTTAAAAATAAAAATGTTAGTCTTTGGTTGATCCTTTCAACTCAAAAATACATCAAACCTATGAGTTATCATGATGAGAGATGGTGGTTGGGGGGGTAATTAAAAACATAAAAGTTATTGTATATTTAATTTATCCAGTGTTCCTAAACGACCTTTGTTCTTAGAAATAGTTGAAAATCCCCCATCTCATCTGATAAGTGCAATATGTATTTGTTAGTTACCATTTAGGAATGTGGTCCCAAAGGACCCATACAAGTTTAGTCTGTTCTTTTTGGTTTGTTAATTTGTGGTGTAGGAGAGGAAAACCTTTTATTTTCTCCTCTTCTAGGTTCTTTGGCTGGTCTAATAATTAAATTGACATAAAGCAAATCAACAGGAGAAATAAATTTAATTCATAAATACAGGAGATCATAGAAATATGAGATTCAAGGAAGTGACCAAGTCAGGTAGCTTTCACACCTTTTAGACAAAGAAATAATAAATTTCTGAAGAACTGACAAAACAAAGATGTTTGGGCTTAGGGCAGTAGTAAGTTAATAAAGAAGTAATAAGCTTTGTTTACATACAGTCTTTTCATTGTTGAATTTCTTGTCTCTGGTGATAAGGATGTCTCTCTATCTCCTGGTGCAGGGAGGGCACACCATTCACATGGGAGATTTATTTCTTTTCAGGAGGACAAAGGAGGGTGAGAGTATCCTTCTTACATCAGTTGCTTCTAAAGTAACTTTAATTCAAAATAAACATGTGCCAAAATGGTGCATTTGAGGGTAGCTTGCCCTGACCCCCATCAGTTTGTTAGATATTCTTTGGTTTATACATTCATTTAGAATAAATTATTCTATTTCTCTGATATTATGCTAGGTGCTTTGGGGAAAATACAAATGTAAATAGGATCCTTTCTTTTATGGAGGAAAGAGTTGTTAAGAGAATTTAGTATGCATAGAGATTTAAATTGCAATGTAGAAGGTGGTAGACAGCTTAAGGCTAATGTAGGCACAGACATATGGGTGCTCTTTCAATTAACACCAAGTTATTAAGCTCTGCTGTGAACTAGGCATTGTTTCTAAGGCCTTGCTACTCACAGAGTATCCCACACATCTGCAGCCTTGACTATCCTTAGTATCTTTTTAAAAATACAGAATCTCAGGCCCAATAATACTAAATTAGAACCAATATTTTATTGTAATCCTTAGGTTATTAATAAATACATTAAATCTTGAGAAGCACAGGTCCAAATTAATTTTTCTTAAAGTGGAATATAAAGAACATCTACAACAGAACCTCAGATTCTGGGATCCTACAGCCAGGAATTCTGTTTCAATAGGTTTGCAGGGGGGCCCTGGATCTTTATTGAAAAAAAATTATACTCATGTGATTTGTTTACTACTTTTAGTTTGAGAATCACTGATTTGGTGGGGGAGGGGATGAAAAATGGACATATAATAAGTAGAAATTTATGCCAATTAAGTAAATTGGGATAAAATTGGGAAGGTCGTTCAGACCAAGCATGAATAAATTGTTTTGGATCCAAAAAACTGGTTTGGGTGTGAACAACCTTAGGAAATGCACTTTGATTATTGTAATATGGGCATCACAAAGCAAGAGATTTACATTTTAAAGCCTTCTGTCTTACCATGGATAAGTTCTGGCTAGAACTATCTAAAGCATTGTACTTGGGACCAAAATGTATATATTTTTAATATCTTTATTGGAGTATAATTGCTTTAAAATGTTGTGTCAGTTTCTGCAGTACAACAAACAAAGTGAATCAGCTATATGTATACATGTATCCCCATAACCCCTCCCTCTTGCGTCTCCCTCCCACCCTCCCTAACCTGCCCCTCTAGGTGGTGACAAAACAGCGAGCTGATCTCCCTGTGCTATGCAACAGCTTCCCACTAGCCATCCATTTTACATTTGGTAGTGTATATACATCAATTCTATTCTCTCACTTTATCCCAGTTTCTGTTTCCCCCATTATGTCTTCAAGTCTGTTCTCTACATCTGTGTCTTTATCCTGCCCTGTCATTAGGTTCATCAGTACCATTTTTTTTTTAATTTATTTATTTATTTTGCCACAACTTGTGGGATCTTAGTTCCCAGACCAGGGATTGAACTTGGGCGATGGTACTGAAAGCCTAGAATTCTAACCACTAGGCCACCAGGGAACTCCCTGGGAGAAGCATGTTTTTTAATTAATTAATTAATTTATTTATTTATTTATTTTTGGCTGTGTTGGGTCTTTGTTTCTGTGCAAGGGCTTTCTCTAATTGTGGTAAGTGGGGGCCACTCTTCATCACAGTGCGTGGGCCTCTCACTATTGCGGCCTCTCTTGTTGTGGAGCACAGGCTCCAGACGCGCAGGCTCAGTAATTGTGGCTCACAGGCCCAGTTGCTCCACGGCATGTGGGATCCTCCCAGACCAGGGCTCAACCCGTGTCTCCTGCATTGGCAGGCAGATTCTCAACCACTGCACCACCAGGGAAGCCCAGTACCATTTTTTTAGATTCCATATATGTGCATTAGCATATGGTATTTGCTTTTGTCTTTCTGACTTACTTCACTCTGTATGACAGTCTCTAGGTCCATCCACCTCATTGCAAATAACTCAGTTTTATTCCTTTATATAGCTGAGTAATATTCCATCGTATATATGTGCCACATCTTCTTTATCCATTCATCTGTCAATGGACACTTAGGCTGCTTCCATTGTAAATACTGCTGCAATGAACATTGTGGTACACCTCTCTTTTTGAATTATGGTTTTCTCAGGGTATATGCCCAGTAGTGGGATTGCTGGGTCATATGGTAGTTCTATTTTTAGTTTTTTAAGGAACCTCCATACTTTTCTCCCTAGTGGCTGTACTAATTTACATTCCCACCAACAGTGCAGGAGGGTTCCATTTTCTCCACACCCTCTGCAGCATTTAGAGTTTGTAGATTAGTGGATGATGGCCATTCCGACTGGTGTGAGGTGATACCTCATTTGGTTTTGATTTGCATTTCTCTAATGATTAGTGATGTTGAGAATCTTATCATGTGTTTGTTGGCAATCTGTATGTCTTCTTTGGAGAAATGGCTATTTAAGTCTTCCACCAATTTTTGGATTGGGTTGTTTGTTTTTCTGATATTGAGTTTCATGGGCTGCTTATATTTTGGAGATTAATCCTTTGTCAGTTGCTTCATTTACAAATACGTTCTCCCATTCTAAGGGTTGTGTTTTGGTATTGGTTATGGTTTCCTTTGCTTTGCAAAAGCTTTGAAGTTTCATTACATCCCATTTGTTTATTTTTTATTTTATTTCTGTTACTCTAGGACGTAGGTTAAAAAAGAACTTACTGTGATTTATGTCATATAGTGTTGTGCCTATGTTTTTCTCGAAGAGTTTTATAGTGTCTGGCCTTATCTTTAGGTCTTTAATCCATTTTGAGTTTTTTTTTTTGTATAGTGTTAGGAAGTTATATAATTCCATTCTTTTAGATGTAGCTGTCCAGTTTTCCCAGTACCAGTTATTGAAGAGGCTGTCTTTTCTCCAGTTGTGTATTCTTGCATTATTTGTCAAAGATAAGGTGACCATATGTGAATGGGTTTATCTCTGGGCTTTCTATCATGTTCCATTGATCTATATTTCTGTTTTTGTACCAGTGCCATACTGTCTTGATTCCTTTAGCATTGTAGAATAGTCTGAAGTCAGAAAGCCTGATTCTTCCAGCTCCATTTTTCTTTCTCAAGATTGCATTGGCTATTCAGGGTCTTTAGTGCTTCCATACTAATTGTAAAATTGTTTGTTCTAGTTCTGTGAAAAATGTCATTGGAAATTTGATAGGGATTGCATTGAATCTGTAGACTGCTTTGGGTAGTATAGCCATTTTCACAGTGTTGATTCTTCCAGTCCATGAACATGGTATATCTTTCCATCAGTTTTGTCTTTGATTTCTTTCATCAGTGTCTTATAGTTTTCTGCATGCAGGTCTTTGCCACCTTAGGTAGGTTTATTCCTAGGTATTTATTCTTTTTGTTGCAATGGTAAATGGGAATGTTTCTTAATTTCTCTTTCTTATTTTTCATTGTTAGTATATAGGAATGATAGAGGTTTCTGTGCATTAAATTTTTACCTTGCTACTTTACCAAATTCATTAATTAGCTCTAGCAGTTTTCTGGTGACATCTTTAGAATTTTCACGTCTTTGGCAAACAATGACAGTTTTACTTCTTTTCCAATTTGGATTCGTTTTATTTCTTTTTCTTCTGTGATTGCCATGGTTAAAACTTCCAAAACTATGTAGAATAATAGTTGTGAGAGTAGGCAACCTTGTCTTGCTCCTGATCTTAGAGGAAATGCTTTCAGTTTTTCACCATTGAGAATGATGTTGGCTGTGAATGATTTGTTGGCTGTGAATCATTCAAATATGAATGATTTGTCATATATGGCTTTTATTATGTTGAGGTAGGTTTCCTCCATGCCCACTTTTCTGAGAGTTTTTATCATAAATGAGTGTTGAATTTTGTCAAAAGCTTTTTCTGCATGTATTGAAATTATCATATTGTTTTTATCCTTCAGTTTGTTAATATGGTGTATCACATTGTTTGTTTTGCATATATTGAAGAATCCTTGCATTCCCAGAATAAAACCCACTTGATCATGGTGTATGACCGTTTTAATGTGCTGTTGGATTCTGTTTGTTAGTATTTTGTTGAGGATTTTTGCATCTATGTTCATCAGTGATATTGGCCTGTAATTTTCTTTTTTTGTGACATCTTTGTCGGGTTTTGGTGTCAGGGTGATGGTGTACTCATAGAATGAGTTCGGGAGTTTTCCTCCCTGTACTATATTTTGGAAGAGTTTGAGAAGGATAGGTGTTAGCTCTTCTCTCAATGTGTGATAGAATTCACGTGAAGCCATCTGGCCCTGGGCTTCTGTTTTTTGGAAGATTTTTCATCACAGTTTCAATTTCAGCACTTGTAATTTGCCTGTTCATGTTTTCTATTTCTTCCTGGTTCAGTCTTGGAGGTTGTTCATTTCTAAGAATTCATCCATTTCTTCCACGTTGTCCATTTTATTGGCATATAGTTGTTTGTAGTAGTCTCTCATGATCCTCTGTATTTTTGTGATGTCAGTTGTTACTTCTCCTTTTTTCATTTCCAATTCTGTTGATTTGAGTCTTCTCCCTTTTTTTTCCTGATGAGTGTGTTTAATGGTTTATCAATTTGTTTATCTTCTCAAAGAACTAGCTTTTAGTTTTATTGATCTTTGCTACTGGTTCCTTCAATTCTTTTTCATTTATTTTGGATCTGATCTTTATGATTTCTTTCCATCTGCTAACTTTGGGGTTTTTTTATTTGTTTGTTTTTCTTTCTCTAATTGCTTTAGCTGTAAGGTTAGGTTGTTTATTTGAAATTTTTCTTGTTTCTTGAGTTAGGATTGTATTGCGAAAACTTCCCTCTTAGAACTGCTTTTGCTTCATCCCATAGGTTTTTGGTCATCATGTTTTCATTGTCATTTGTTTCTAGGTATTTTTTTATTTCCTCTTTGATTTCTTCAGTGATCTCTTGGTTGTTCAGTAGTGTAGTTTTTAGCCTCCATGTGATTGCGTTTTTTAACAGTTTTTTTTACCTGTAATTGATATCTAGTCTCATAGCACTGTGCTCAGTAAAGATGCTTGATACAATTTCAATTTCCTTAAATTTACCAAGGCTTGATTTGTGACCCAAGATGTGATATATCCTGGAGAATGTTCCGTGTGCACTTGAGAAGAAAGTGTATTCTGTTGTTTTTGGATGGAATGTCCTATAAATGTCAATTAAGTCCATCTGGTTTAATTTGTCATTTAAAGCTTGTGTTTCCTTATTTATTTTCAGTTTGGATGATCTTCCATTGGTGTAAGCGGAGTGTTAAAGGCACCTACTATTATTGTGTTACTGTTGATTTCCCTTTTTATGGCTTTTAGCATTTGCCTTATGTATTGAGGTACTCCTATGTTGGGTGCATAGATATTTACAATTGTTATATCTTCTTCTTGGATTGATCCCTTGATCATTATATAGTGTCCTTCCTTGTCTCTAATAATAGTCTTTATTTTAAAATCTATTTCATCTGATGTGAGTATTGCTACTCCAGCTTTCTTTTGATTTCCATTTGCATGGAATATCTTTTTCCATCCCCTCACTTTCAGTCTGTATGTGTCCCTAGGGCTGAAGTGGGTCTCTTGTAGACACCATATATATGGGTCTGGTTTTGGATCCGTTCAGCCAGTCTGTGTCTTTTGGTTGAGGTATTTAATCCATTTACATTTAAGGTAGTAATTGATATTTATGTTCCTATTCCCATTTTCCTAATTGTTTTGGGTTTTCTTTGTAAGTCTTTTCCTACTCTTGTGTTTCCTGCCTAGAGAAGTTTCTTTAGCATTTGTTGTAAAGCTGGTTTGGTGTTGCTGAATTCTCTTAACTTTTCCTTGTCTGTAAAGCTTTTGATTTCTCTGTCAAATCTAATTGAGATCCTAAATGGGTAGAATAATCTTGGTTGTAAGTTTTTCCCTTTCATCACTTTAAATATATCTTGCCACTCCCTTCTGGCTTGTAAAGTTTCTGTGAATGATAAGCTGTTAACCTTCTGGGGATTCCCTTTTATATTATTTGTTGTTTTTCCCTTGTTGCTTTTAATATTTTTTCTTTGTGTTTAATTTTTGTTAGTTTCATTAATATATTTCTTGGCATGTTTCTTCTGGGTTTATCGTGTTTGGGACTCTCTGCCTGTCCTGGACTTGATTGACTATTTCTTTTCCCATATTGTGGAAATTTTCAACTATAATCTCTTCAAATATTTTCTCAGACCCTTTCTTTTTTTCTTCTTCTTCTGGGACGTCTATAATTCGAATGTTTGTGTGCTTAATATTTTCCCATAGGTCTTTGAGACTGTCCTGCATTCTTTTCATTCTTTATTCTGCTCTGCAGCAGTTATTTCCAGCATTCTATCTTGCAGCTCACATATCCATTCTTCTGCCACTTTTATTCTGCTATTGATTCCTTCTAGATTATTTTTAATTTCATTTATGGTGTTTTTCATTACTGTTTGTTTGCTCTTTAGTTCTTCTGGGTCCTTGTTAAATGTTTCTTGTATTTATTCTATTTCCAAGAGTTTGGATCATCTGTACTTTTGTTACTCTGAATTCTTTTTCAGGTAGTTTGCCTATTTCTTCTTCATTTATTTGATCTTTTGGGTTTTTATCTTGCTCCTTTGTGTGTAAGATACTTCTCTGTCTTCTCATTTTGTCTAATTAACAGTATTTATGTTCTCCTTCCCCTAGGCTGCAGGGTTGTGGTTCCTCTTGCTCTGTTCTCTGCCCCTGGTGGTGTGGTTGGTCCAGTGTCTTGTGTAGGCTTCCTGATGGCAGGGACTGGTGCCTATGTTCTGGTGGATGGAACTGAGTCTTTTCCCTCTGATGAGCAGGGCCATGTCAGGTGGTGTGTTTTGGGGTGTCTGTGAGCTCAATATGACTTTAGGTAGTCTGCGTGCTGATGAGTGGGTTTGTGTTCCTGTCTTGTTTCTTGTGTGGTGTGAGGCGTCCAGTGCTGGGAGTTGCTGGCAGTTGGGTGGAGCTGGGCCTTGGATTCAGATAGAGGTCTCTGTGAGACCTCTTGGCAGTTATTCTTCCCTGGGGCTGGGAAATCTCTAGTGGTTCAGCATCCTGGACTCCGTGCTCCCACACCAGGCCCTCCGGTCTGACTTCTGGTCGAGGGACCAAGACCCCACTAGTTGCTCATCCCATCAATAAAGATGATTTAAAAAAAGACAGATAAAAGCCCAGACAAATGGTAAAAACTAAAATCAAACAAACGGAAACAGGAACAAGGAAACATGCACACACACAAAAGAAACAAAAGAAAACAAAATAAATCAAAAATCAAGGGAACAACCAGACAAACAAAAGAATCCAAGAATGAAATCAAACAATTAAGAAGAAAGCTGACAAAAACACAAAAACAAAAAACAAAACCAAAGCAGAGTGCCAACTGAAGAATGAAGCAAAGAAACAACAAGCTGACAAAAATGATTAAAAAAAGAAAAGAATAAGAGAAAGGGGAAAGAAGACAGAACAACAGAAACACAACATAGAAACAGAAAGATAAAAATATAAAATAGAAAATAGATTTTTTAAAAAGACAAACAAAACCCCAGAAAAATGGTAAAAACAAAATCAATCAAACAAAAACAGAGACAAGGAAACACACACATAGAAGAAATAAAAGCAGAACCAAATAAAATAAAAAGCAAGAGAACAACCAGACAAATAGAAGAACTCAAAAAGTAAATCAAACAATTAGGATTAAAGCTAACAGAAATACATAACCTAAAAACAAAACCAAAGCAGTGGGCCATCTGAAGAATAAAGCAAGGAAACAGAACAAACCAATAAAAAATGATAATAAAATAAAATAGGGTAAAACACAGTACAACAGAAAAGCAAAGTAGAAATGGAAATACAAAAAAAAAAAAAGGAAATGAAAATATATTAAAGACAGAAGAAGTAAAAAATAAGGGAAAAGAACACAGAACCACAGAAAAGCAAAGTAAAAATAGAAATGTATTTAAAAAAATAAAATACATTATGGAACATGGAGATCTCAAGATACTTAAAAAAAAAAAAAAAAAAAAAAAAAGAAAAAACTAAAACAACACCAAACAAACAAAGAAAAAAGAAACAAAAAAAAAAAAAAACACCAACACTAGAACCTACAACAGAATGAATCAAAACATAAAATTAATAGTAATAATTATGTTTCCCTGGGGTCTCTGCTGTAAGTGTCCTTGCAAATTCCATGAGACACAGCCCACCTCCGCATCCCCAAGAGGCTCTCCTCTGCCTCTGGGCTGATTTCTGGACCTTCTGTGGGCCCTGTGGAGACCACTCAGACTCTGATCAGGCTCATTTCTTGCCTGTGCTTCCCCCCAAAGTCCACAACTGCCAGAGCTAGACCATTTTCATTTGTGAGAACACTCATTTTCTGACTTTGAGGGGTTCAAGACTTCAATGGAGGAATAACTGCACATATGGTGGAAATAGCAAGAGAAATATAATTAGAAGTGGAGCCTGAAGACATAACTGAACTGCTGTAATCTTATGAAAAATTTTAGTTAATGAGGTGTGACTTCTTATGAAGGAGTAAAGAAAGTGGTTCCTTGAGATGGAATCTATTCTTGGTGAATATTCTGTGAACATTGTTGAAATGACAACAAAGGATTTAGAATGTTACATAAACTTAGTTGATAAAGTATCATCAGGGTTTGACTCCAGTTTTGAATGAATTCTGCTGTGGTTAAAATTCTATCAAACTGCATTACATGCTACAGAGAGATCATTTGTGAAAGAAAAAGTCAATTAATGTGACAAATTGCATTGATGTCTTATTATAAGAAGTTGCCACAGCCACCCCAACCTTTAGCAACTACTACCCTGATCAGTCGGCAGCATCAACACTGAGGCAAGACCGTCTGGCAGCGAAAAGACCATGACTCACTGAAGCCTCAGATGATAGTTGCACTTTTTAGTAATAAAGTATTTTTAAATTAATGTATATACATTGGTCTTTTAGATGTAATCCTATTGCACACTTAATAAATTACATTATAATATAAACATAACATTTATATGTACTGTGAAACCAAAAAATTCATATGACTCACTTTACTGTGATATTTGCTTTACTGTGGTGGTCTGGAACTGAACCCACAAAATTTCTGAGGTATGCCTGTAATGTATTAGCTACATTGTCCAATTTTCAACAAAAATGTATTAGACATGTATATAAAGACATAAGGGTGACTCATTATGAGTCCAAATAATAATCAGTAGAAAGAACTCTAATAATGTTGAATATAGGAAGCAAAGACTCCAAACCACATATCATAAATATGTTTACAAAGTGAAAGGAAACATAGCATAAATGAATGAAAATGGGAAGTCTAAACTGAGAAATAGAAATTCTATAAAAAATATGGTAATTCAAGAGCTTAAAAGACCTTTTCAGATTAAAACAGAAAAAAAAAAAAAAATGGAACTGTTGCCAATACAGCACTACAAGAAAAACTAAAGGCAGTTCTTTAGTCAAGGGAAATGACATTCAGTGAAGATTCACATATATAAGAAGAAATGAAGAGCCTTAGAAATGGTAAATATGTAGGTAAAATATTATATTTTTTCAATTTAATATCCAAAAGGCAGATAAATAAAAATATTACCATGTAAATTAGGCTTTACAATGTAAAATAATTATAATAATATATAGTATAAAATAATACTATATAATACTATATAATAGTATGCAATATAATATAATTATAAAAATAATACAAATAATTAAAATAATATAAAAGAATAACATTTTAGAAGAAATATGACCTCTGGTTAGGCAAAATTTTATTAGACAGGATGCAAAAACACTTCATTAGAATTAAAACTTATGTACATCTAAAGACCTCATTAAGTGAAATATCATCAACAACTAATTAGAAAATAATCACAATACACATATTTTTATCTAAAATATATAAATAACTCTTCCAACAAAATAATAAGATGACAAATAATACAATAAAAAAAGACAAAAGACTTGAACACACACTTCATTCCTTTTGCAGTGAAGATATGCAAAAGTCCAATAAGCATATGAAAAGTTGTTCAACATCACTATTCACCAGAGAAATGTAAGTCAAAAAAACAATGAGAGGACCATACACTCATACTAGAAAGCTTAAAATTTGCAAATACTGATGATGCTGAATGCTGATGAGCAGAATGTGGATCTATTCCTATTGAAAAGAAAAACAGTTTTTTAAAATTTTATTGGGGTATAATTGATTTACAATGTTTTGTTATTTTCAGGTGTACAGCAAAGTGAATCTGTTATACAAATGTATATATACCCACTCTTTTTTAGATTCTTTTCCTATATAGGCCATTAGAGAGTATTGAGTAGAGTTCCCTGTGCTATACAAAAAGTCCTTATTAGTTATCTATTTTACATATAGTGTTGTGTATGTGTCAATACCAATCTTCCAATTTATCCCTCCCTCCTCCTTACACCCCAGTAACCATAAGTTTATTTTCTACATCTGTAACTCTATTTCTGTTTTGTAATTAAGTTCATTTGTAGCCTTTCCTTTAGATTCCACATATAAATGGTATTATATGATATTTCTCTTTCTCTGTCTGACTTATTTCACTCAGTATGAGAATCTCTAAGTCTATTCATGTGGCTGCAAATGACATTACTTTGTTCTTTTTTTATGGCTAAGTAATATTCCATTGTGTATATGTACCACATCTTCTTTATCTATTCCTCTGTTGATGGACATTTAGGTTGCTTCCATGTCCTGGATATTGTAAATAGTGCTGTAATGTACATTGTGGTGAATGTATCTTTTTGAATTATGGTTTTCTCCAGATATATGCCCAAGAGTGGGATTGCTAGATCATATGGTAGCTCTATTTTCAGTTTTTTAAGGAACTTCCCTACTGTTCTCCATAGTGGCTGTACCAGTTCGCATCCCCACCAACAGTGTTCCCTCCTTCCTCAGTCTCCACTGTAATCAGTCCAGCCCCTCCCTGCACCGCCCTCTGGCTGCACCGCTCTGAATTGTTTAGAAGCCAGCTTTTATTTGGAGACATTTTGATCCAGAAAGAACCAAACCACTGCTTTCCCTGCTGACCTCAGTCCTTATTCACTGAAGCAGTGGGAGGAGGTCATGTTCACTCATCTTTGCGAGGGGAAAAAAAAAAGGCGGTGTGTATATTTACACCATAGATGCCAGCCCACCATTGGCTCATTCTATAGAATCCACACAACACAGATTGTGTGCACACGTCCAATCACAGCTGTGTGCAGGTGCCTGGTATCCAGCAGTGAGTTGCCTCTGTCTCTGCCCTGCTTTCAGCAAACCCTTAGGTACACAGGCTTCCCAAATGGACCAGTCCACAGGGTAAAGATTCACTAGGAAGCCTTGACCTTGCCTTCTTTCAAAGGCATGTGCATTTGCACAGTGAATTCCCACCAACTCTTCCTGGTCACAATTCTTTCATATAATGGGGAGTCCCCTTGCAGGGGGACCTTATGTGGGGACATCTCCACACATCACCATCCCCAGAGTGAACTGGAAAGCAAAGTTTCCACTTAACTGTTTTGTCCTGGTTTTCCTTTGCTGGTCAAAAAGAAAAATATTGTCTTGCCATGGAGTCCTCATTTATTTCTACCTTGGATTCTGCATCATTAGAAACCCTGGATTAAAAAAAAAACAAAACAAAAACCCTTTCCAGCACCGTTTTTTCCACACCCTTTCCAGCATTTATTGTTTGTGGGTTTTTTGATGATGGCCACTCTGACCTGTGTGAGGTGATAACTCATTGTAGTTTTGATTTATATTTCTTTAATAATTAGTGATGTTGAGAACCTTTTTATGTGTTTCTTGGCTATCTGTATGTCTTCTTTGGAGAAAGGTCTATTTAGATCTTCCATCTATATTCGATTTTTTTTTTTTTTTATGTTGAGCTGCATGAGCCCTTTGATTATTTTGGAGATTAATCCCTTGTCGGTCACTTCGCTTGCAAATATTTTCTCCTATTTTGAAGGTTTTCTTTTTGTTTTGTTTATGGTTTCCCTTGTGGTACAGAAGTTTTAAGCTTAATTAGGTCCCATTTGTTTATTATTTTTAAAATTTTCATTACTCTAAGGAGGTGGATCAAAAAAGATCATGCTGCAATTTATGCCAGAGTGTTCTCCCTATGTTTTCCTTTAAAAGTTTTATAGTATCTGGCTTTACTTTTAGGTCTTAAATCCATTTTGAATTTACTTTTGTGTATGGTGTTAGGGTGTGTTCTAATTTCATTCTCTTACATGTAGCTGTCCAATTTTTCCAGCACCACTTACTGAAGAGACTCTCTTTTCTCCATTGTATATTCTTGCCTTCTTTGTCATAGATTAGTTGAGCAAAAGTGCAAAGGTTTATTTCTGGACTTTTTATCCTGTTCCATTGATCTATATTTCTGTTTCTGTGTGTACCATACTGTTTTGATGACTGTAGTTTTGTAGTATAGTCTGAAGACGAGAAGCCAGATTCCTCCAGCTCTGTTTTTCTTTCTCAAGGTTGCTTTGGATATTTGGGGTCTTGGTGTCTGCATAAAAATTTTAAGATTTTTTGTTCTAATTCTGTGAAAAATGCCATTGGTAATTTGATAGGGATTGCATTGATTCTGTAGATTGTTTTGGGTAGTATAGTCATTTTCGCAATATTGATTCTTCCAATCCAAGAACATGGTATATTTCTCCATCTGTCTGTGTCATCTTCGATATCCTTCATCAGTATCTTATAGTTTTCTGAGTATAGGTCTTTTGCCTCCTTAGGTAGGTTTATTCCTAGGTATTTTACTCTTTTTGATTCAATGGTAAATAGTATTGTTCTGATCTTTCATTGTTAGTGTATAAGAATGCAAGAGATTTCTGTGTATTAATTTTGTATCCTACAACTTTACCAAATTCATTGATGAGCTCTAGTAGTTTTCTGGTAGCATTTTAGGATTTTCTACTTATAGTAACATGTCATCTGCAAATAGTGACAGTTTTACTTCCTCTTTTCCAATTTGAATTCCTTTTATTTATTTTTTTCTTCTTTGACACCCGGGGCTAGGGCTTCCAAAACTATGTTGAATAAAAGTGGCAAGAGTGGATGTCCTTGTTTTGTTCCTGATCTTAGAGGAAATGTTTTCAGCTTTTCACCATTGAGTATGATGTTAGCTGTAGGTTTTTTGTATATGCTCTTTATTATGGTGAGCTAGGGCCCCTCTAAACCCACTTTCTGGAGAGTTTTTATCATAAATTGGTATTGAACTTTGTCAAAAGCTTTTTCTGCATCTATTGAAATGATCATATGGTTTTTATCCTTCAGTTTGTTAATGTGGTGTATCACATTGATTGACTTACATATATTGAAATATCCTTGAATCCATGGAATAAATCTCACTTGATCAGGGTGTATGATACTTTTAATGTGTTGTTGGATTCACTTTGCTAGTATTTTGCTGAGAATTTTTGTATCTGTGTTCATCAGTGATATTGACCTGTAATTTTATTTTTTGTGATATCTTTGTCTGCTTT
This sequence comes from Balaenoptera musculus, assembly GCF_009873245.2. Lineage (NCBI taxonomy): Eukaryota > Metazoa > Chordata > Mammalia > Artiodactyla > Balaenopteridae > Balaenoptera > Balaenoptera musculus. The sequence goes on from NC_045804.1 coordinate 28,912,146, forward strand.
TGGTATCAAGGTGATGTTGTCCTCATAGAATGAGCTTGGGAGTGTTCCTTCCTCTGCAATTTTTTAGGAGAGCTTCAGAAGGGTAGGTGTTAACTCGTCTCTAAATGTTTAATAGAATTCACCTGTGAAGCCATCTCGTCCTGGACTTTTGTTTGTTGGGTGTTTTTTGATCACAGTTTCAATTTCAGTGCTTGTGATTGGTCTGTTCATATTTTCTACATCTTCCTGGTTCAGTCTTGGGAGAGTTTTCCTATCTAAGAATTTGTCCATTTCTTCTAGGTTCTCCATTTTATTGTCATACAGTTGTTTGTAGTAATCTATTATGATCCTTTGTATTTCTGTAGTGTCTGTTGTAACTTCTTTTTCATTTCTAATTTTATTGATTTGAATCCTCTCTCTTTTTTCTTGATGAGTCTGGCTAAAGGTTTACAAATTTTGCTTATCTTCTGAAAGAACCAGATTTTAGTTTCATTGATCTTTGCTACTGTTTTCTTCAGGAATGTAATGTTTTAAACTAACTTTGCAAGAACAGTTTACAGTTCATATTTAGTTAAACATACACCTATTCTATGACAAAGAAATTACACTCCAAGATGTTTACCCAAGAAAAGTTAAAACATATGTCTATAAAAGGACAGAAATATTCTTTGCAGCTTTATTCTTAAGGCTTCACACAGAAAATGTCCAGCTCCACAATGAAAAATTGTCCATCAAGCCGAAAATGGATAAACAAGAGTGGTATAATCAAACATGGACTTCTATACAGCACCAGATAGATTTATCAAGTAAGACATGCATAACCAATGAATCTCAACATATGTTGAGGGAAAGAAGCCAGATATGAAGCATATATATTGTATAATTCGATTCAGATGGAATTAAGAAGAAGCAAAATTAAACTCTAGTGCTACAAATCAGAATCTTGGTTACTTTGGAGTGGGAGGGTATTGATGTAAATTTACACAGGAGAATTAGCCAGAGTGACTGCAATATTTTATATCTTAATTGAGGTGATGGTTACATGGATAGACAATGAGTTTTATGACTCATCATACTGTATGTAAATTTTTCACCAATAAAAATAGTGTTTCTTCATGTGCCTATAAAACTCTTATGTTTATTTAACAATTTAAAAGCTTAGAGTTTCAGAAATCACATCTTATTTCTTTCTATCTCTTGATTTACATGGTTAAAGGCAATATAGAAACATACCATAGAAACATACTTTTCTTCTTTGGTTTGTTTGGCTTTTCTTATGTTCTAAATATTAATTTTCTTTGATTATTTAGGTCCAATTAGTCTATCTTTTTTGCTTATGGCACAATAATTTAAAACCTTTCATTTCTGACATATATGGGTATCATTCTATGTGAGTTACCTCCACTATACTCAATGTTTTTCCTTATATTCATAACTTGCTCTAATACCCAAGAGTCTCTGTCCAACCCTTAATATGAAACTTTTTAGGGGAAGTCATTAACACCTTCTACTGATTGCTCAGACTTGATAAATTTCTGAGATGATCTGGACTCAAGCATGAAATAGAACATTCAGCCTGGGCTCCATTATTTGTTGGTGTCTCAAAGTAGTCTTTCAGTCTTTGGCATGGTAGTCAGTGTGATTAGAAGAAGCCCTTGTAGCCTTGTAATGTTCATTTCTCTTTTACATGACATGTTTCTACCTCTTAAACCCCTTATGTACAATTATATTTACCATGTCATATCTGTTATTTCCTGAGACTCATAAAATGGCATACTTTTTCAAATTGTTAGCACTGCACTGACTTCTTTACTTTAGTAAACAAATATTTGTTGAATGTCCACTCTGTCCATTATGATGCCAGCAAATGAGACACAAAAGGAGTTTGCCTTAAAAGTGCAGTTTTCTCCTGGCCCTTGGCTTTGTCCTTAAGAATATGCTCTGCCTTGAGAACTCTGTAACCCTTCAGTTCCCTTCCTCTTCCCCCAGTTTTTTTTTTTTTTTTTGAAATGATTGACATACATCACATAAGTTTAAGGTGCACAGCATGATGGTTTGATTTACTTATTCAATATATTGTGAAGTGATTACCACAATAGGTTTAGTTTACATCCATCTCTCATACAGATAAAATAAAAATAAAACAACATTCTCCTTGTGATGAGAAGAACTCTCAGCCTCTACTCTCTTATGCAGTTCCCTTATTTGAATGTTTCATAATCATAAACTAATCCCTTGGCCTTTGTGCTGAGCATATGTGCCTAACTTCTGATGCCCAACTCATCCTGCACAGGGACCAAAACAAATCTGCCAAGATGTCAAATTTCTGACAGCAAAACCATGCTTGGCCACCACCAGTTTATCCAAATATTCTTCATCTCTCTCTTTTCATGGAACAGCTTACCTAAATATTATAGATTGCTTTCCTTATCTCATCAAACATAGCTTCCTGAGATCTTATTTATCATATTATACCATTTTTAATTTATTTTATAGCATTACAATTTTTAATATTCTCCTATATATAAATGTGTCTTCCCTCACTAGTTCATGAGCCACAGCAGATCAAGTTGTTTTTTTTTTTGTTGTTGTTCCTGTCTTATTCACTAGAATAATGGATAGGCAGAGAATGGGGACTAAGTAAATATTTATTAAATTTATTTAAAAAAATTTTAGTGCTACCACAAAAAAATTACTTGAAGAAACAAGAGACTTTTATCTTTCTGAGTTTCAGTTTCTTAAAATATCAAATGGAAATAATAAAAATAACTGTACATAGAGTGGATATAAAGAGGAAACATAACATGGAAAAGTGAAATTAAGGTTATAAAATTTCTAACATGCTTTATTTTAAGTTACTTTCCAGGCCACATTTGAAGAGCACATAAGTTCAGGTGTAAACCTGAAGTTGATACAAGGCAATTAAAAATAAGAAAATTTAAAAATAGTAATAACATTTTGATATTCCATTACACTACATAGGTACAGGATTAAAATAAAGTATACTTCCAAATGTGGAAGAATTTCACTTATTTAGGTCCAGTACCCAAGTCCTGGGGCAACATCAAAAGTTGGAAAAATGTAGAAACCTGTTGAGTTTTCTGAGGTCTAATTGTCAAGTTCCAAATAAATAGAGCCTAGATGTAACACAACTTCCCCTGACTGACCGCAGGAGGCTGTGCTCAGGGTGAGGGCAGGTGAGGCCTTTTGGTGCAAGGGATGATAGGCAGAGGTCTTCAGATGTGAGGAAAGCAAGAACAGGTTTTCAAGATAATTAAACTACTTTGAATAAAAAGGGTTCTAGTGATTAATTACTGCAAATACCCTTTCACCTTCCTCTTTTCTATTATCTGTGACTTTTTAGGCATTTTCATGTTACTCCTCCTTGCAACATTCCACCCAAGACTGGTCTGAGTCCTAAAATGATGCTCTGTCTTAATACCAGTGTCTCATTACTCAGCAATCAGGAAACTCTAGGAGAAAATAACCTAATATATTAATTAGTATTCAGGTACAGGTGACTAACAATTACTGTCTTTAGTTCCATCCTGTCTTCTTCCCTGGGGGGAAATGTATCTGCTAACTCAGGTGAATCAATTATAAAATTTCAGATGGTAAAAGAAACAGATGTGAAAGAAACTAGTAGAAAGGGAAACTCACAATTAAAACTTAATAACAAGTCTTTCCCCTCCTTAGGCAGGTTTATTCCTAGGTATTTTATTCTTTTTGTTGCAATGGTAAATGGGAGTGTTTCCTTAATTTCTCTTTCTGATTTTTGTTGTTGGTGTATAGGAATGCCAGATATCTCTGTGTATTAATTTTGTATTCTGCAACCTTACCAAATCCATTGATTAGTTCTAGAAGTTTTCTAGTGGCATCTTTAGGATTTTCTATGTAGAGTAAGTCATCAGCAAACAGCAACAGTTTTACTTCATCTTTTCCAATTTGGATTCCTTTTATTTCTTCTTTTTCCTTGATTGTTGTGGCTAGAACTTCCAAAACTATGTTGAATAAGGGTGGTGAGAGTGGATATCATTGTCTTGTTCCTGATTTAGTGGAAATGATTTCAGATTTTCATGGTTGAGTATAATGCTTGCTGTGGGTTTGTCATATATGGCCTTTACTATGTTGAGGTAGGTTCGCTATATGCCCATTTTCTGGAGAGTTTTTATCATAAATGGGGGTTGAATTTTTTCAAAAGCTTTTTCTGTAACTATTGAGATGGTCATATGGTTTTTATTCCTTAATTTGTTAATGTGGCATATCACAATGATTGATTTACATATATTGAAGAATCCTTGCATCTCTGGGATAAATCCCACTTGATCAATGTGTATGATCCTTTTAATGTGTTGTTGGATTGTTTGCTAGTATTGTGTTCAGGATTTTTGCATCTATATTCATCAGTGAAATTGGTCTATAATTTTCTTTTTTCAGTGATATCTTTTTCTGCTATTGGTATCAGGGTGATGGTGGCTTTGTAGAATGAATTTCAGAGTTTCCCCCATGCAAATTTTTATAAGAGTTTGAGAAGGATGGGTGTTAGCTATTCTCTAAATGTTTGATAGAATTCGCCTGTGAAGCCATCTGATCCTGGACTTTTGTTTGTTGGAAGATATTTAATTACTGTCTCAATTTCATTACTTGTGATAGGTCTGTTTATATTTTCTAATTCTTCCTGGTTCAGTCTTGGAAAATTGTACCTTTCCAAGAATTTGTCCATTTCTTCATGGTTGTCCATTTTATTGGCATATAGTTGTTTGTAGTAGTCTATTGTACTTCTTTGTATTTCTGCAGTGTCAGTTATGATTTCTCCTTTTTCATCTCTAATTTTACTGATTTGTGTCCTCTCCCTTTTTTTCTTGATGAGGATGGCTAAGGGTTTATCAATTTTGTTTATCTTCTCAAAAAACCTGCCTAAGGAGGTGAAAGACTTGTACTCAGAAAACTATAAAACACTGATGAAAGAAATCAAAGATGACATAAACAGATGGAAAAATCTATCATGTTCTTGGATTGGAAGACACAATATTGTGAAAATGACTATACTACCCAAAGCAATCTACAGATTTAGTGCAATCCCTATCAAACTACCAATGGCATTCTTCACAGTATTAGAACAAAAACTTTTTTTTTTTTAAACATCTTTATTGAAGTATAATTGCCTTACAATGGTGTGTTAGCTTCTGCTTTATAACAAAGTTAATCAGTTATACATATACAATATGTTCCCATATCTCTTCCCTCTTGCATCTCCCTCCCTCCCACCCTCCCCATCCCACCCCTCTAGGTGGTCACAAAGCACCGAGCTGATCTCCCTGTGCTATGCGGCTGCTTCCCACTAGCTATCTATTTTACATTTGGTAGTGTATATATGTCCATGACACTCTCTCACCCTGTCACATCTCACCCCACCCCCTCCCCATATCCTCAAGTCCATTCTCTAGTAGGTCTGTGTCTTTATTCCCATCTTGCCACTAGGTTCTTCATGGCTTTTTTTTCCCTTAGATTCCGTATATATGTGTTAGCATACTGTATTTGTTTTTCTCTTTCTGACTTACTTCACTCTGTATGACAGACTCTAACTCCATCCACCTCATTACAAATACCTCCATTTCATTTCTTTTTATGGCTGAGTAATATTCCATTGTATATATGTGCCACATCTTCTTTATCCATTCATCTGTCGATGGACATTTAGGTTGCTTCCATGTCCTGGCTATTGTAAATAGAGCTGCAATGAACATTTTGGTACATGACTCTTTTTGAACTATGGTTTTCTCAGGGTATATGCCGAGTAGTGGGATTGCTGGGTCGTATGGTAGTTCTATTTGTAGATTTTTAAGGAACCTCCATACTGTTCTCCATAGTGGCTGTATCAATTTACATTCCCACCAACAGTGCAAGAGAGTTCCCTTTCCTCCACACCCTCTCCAGCATTTATTGTTTCTAGATTTTTTGATGATGGCCATTCTGACCGGTGTGAGATGATATCTCATTGTAGTTTTGATTTGCATTTCTCTAATGATTAAGGATGTTGAGCATTCTTTCATGTGTCTGTAGGCCATCTGTATATCTTCTTTGGAGAAATGTCTATTTAGGTCTTCTGCCCATTTTTGGATTGGGTTGTTCGTTTTTTTGTTATTGAGCTGCATGAGCTGCTTGTAAATCTTGGAGATTAATCCTTTGTCAGTTGCTTCATTTGCAAATATTTTCTCCCATTCTGATGGTTGTCTTTTGGTCTTGTTTGTGGTTTCCTTTGCTGTGCAAAAGCTTTTAAAGTTTCATTAGGTCCCATTTGTTTATTTGTGTTCTTATTTCCATTTCTCTGGGAGCTGGGTCAAAAAGAATCTTGCTGTGATGTATGTCATAGAGTGTTCTGCCTATGTTTTCCTCTAAGAGTTTGATAGTGTCTGGCCTTACACTTAGGTCTTTAATCCATTTTGAGTTTATTTTTGTGCATGGTGTCAGGGAGTGTTCTAATTTCATACTTTTACATGTAGCTGTCCAATTTTCCCAGCACCACTTATTGAAGAGGCTGTCTTTTCTCCACTGTATATGCTTGCCTCCTTTATCAAAGATAAGGTGACCATATGTGCGTGGGTTTATCTCTGGGCTTTCTATCCTGTTCCATTGATCTATATTTCTGTTTTTGTGCCAGTACCAAACTGTCTTGATTACTGTAGCTTTGTAATATAGTCTGAAGTCAGGGAGCCTGATTCCCCCAGCTCCATTTTTCGTTCTCAAGATTGCTTTGGCTATTCGGGGTCTTTTGTGTTTCCATACAAATTGTGAAATTTTTAGAACAAAAACTTTTACAATTCGTATGGAAACACAAAAGACCTCGAATAGCCAAAGCAATCTTGAGAAAGAAAAATGGAGTTGGAGGAGTCAGGCTCCCCAACTTCAAAATATACCACAAAGCTACAGTAATCAAGACAGTATGGTACTGGCCCCAAAACAGAAATATAGATCAATGGTACAGGATAGAATGCCCAGAGATTAACTCACACACATATGGGAAACCAATTTATGACAAAGGAGGCAAAAACATACAATGGAGAAAAGACAGCCTCTTCAATAAATGGTGCTGGGAAAACTGGACAGCTACATGTAAAAGAGTGAAATTAGAACACTACCTCATACCACACACAAAAATAAACTCCAAATGGATTAAAGACTTAAATGTAAGATGAGACACTATAAAACTCTTAAAGGAAAACATAGGCAGAACACTCTTTGACATAAACCACAGCAAGATCTTTCTTAACCTACCTCCTAGAGTAACAGAAATAAAAACAAAAATAAACAAATGGGACTTAATTAAACTTAAAAGCTTTTGCACAGTAAAGAAAACCGTAAACAAGACAAAAAGACAACCCTCAGCATGGGAGAGAATATTTTCAAATGAAACAACAGACAGAGGATTAATCTCCAAAATATACGAACAGCTGATGGAGCTCAATATCAAAAGAACAAACAACTCAGTTAAAAAATGGGCGGAAGACCTAAATAGACATTTCACCAAGGAAGACATACAGATGGCCCAGAGGCACATGAAAAGATGCTCAACATCACTAATTATTAGAGAAAAGCAAATCAAGACTACAATGAGTTATCACCTCACGTCGTTCAGAATGGCCATTATCAAAATATCTAGAAACAATAAACTCTGGAAAGGGTGTGGTGAAAAGGGAACCCTCCTGCACTGTTGGTGGGAATGCAAATTGATACAACCACTATGGAAAACAGAATGGACGTTCCTTAAAAAACTAAAAATAGAGCTATGATATGACCCAGCAACCCCACTACTGGGAATATACCCTGAGAAAACCATAATTCAAAAAGATTCATGTACTACAATGTTAATTGCAGCACTATTTACAATAGCCAGGATATGGAACCAACCTAAATGTCCATCAACAGAGTAATGGATAAAGAAGATGTGGGACACAGCAGGCGCTGCCCACCCCACGCAGCCCGGCGGTGCGCAGAGGCTACAAGTGCAGCGGCTTGTCAGCGGGGTACATTCCCGAGGAGCCGCGCAGGCACAAGTGCGTGGTGCTCGAGCCTCGCTGGGTGGCCAAGGCAGGAGGAAACCTGCCTTCTCGTTTGAGGGATCCTGTCACCGAAATGTCCTCTTTCTTTCTTTCTTTCTTTCTTTCTTTCTTTCTATTTTTTCTCCCTTTTACTCTGAGCCGTGTGGACGAAAGGCTCTTGGTGCTCCAGCCAGGCATCAGGGCCTTACCTCTGAGGTGGGAGAGACAACTTCAGGACACTGGTCCACAAGAGACCTCCCAGCTCCACGTAATACCAAACGGCAAAAATCTCTCAGAGATCTCCATCTCAACATCAAGACCCAGCATCACTCAATGACCAGCAAGCTACAGTGCTGAACACCCTATGCCAAACAACTAGCAAGACAGGAACACAGCCCCATCCATTAGCAGAGAGGCTGCCTAAAATAATAATAAAGCCACAGACACCCCAAAATACACCACCAGATGTGGACGTGCCCACCAGAAAGACAAGATCCAGCCTCATCCACCAGAACTCAGGCACTAGATCCCTCCACCAGGAAGCCTTCACAACCCACTGAACCAACCTTAGCCACTGGGGACAGATACCAAAAACAATGGGAACTACGAACCTGCAGCCTGTGAAAAGGAGACCCCAAACACAGTAAGATAAGCAAAATGAGATGACAGAAAAACACACAGCAGATGAAGGAACAGGGTCAAAACACACCAGACTTAACAAATGAAGAGGAAATAGGTAGTCTACCTGAAAAAGAATTCAGAATAATGATAGTAAGGATGATTCAAAATCTGGGAAATAGAATAGACAAAATGCAAGAAACATTTAACAAGGACGTAGAAGAACTAAAGAGGAACCAAGCAACGAGGAAAAACACAATAAATGAAATTAAAAATACTCTAGATGGGATCAATAGCAGAATAACTGAGGCAGAAGAAAAGATAAGTGACCTGGAAGATAAAATGGTGGAAATAACTACTGCAGAGCAGGATAAAGAAAAAAGAATGAAAAGAACTGAGGACAGTCTCAGAGACCTCTGGGACAACATTAAACGCACCAACATTCGAATTATAGGGGTCCCAGAAGAAGAAGAGAAAAAGAAAGGGGCTGAGAAAATATTTGAAGAAATTATAGTTGAAAACTTCCCTAATATGGGAAAGGAAATAGTTAACCAAGTCCTGGAAGCACAGAGAGTCCCATACAGGATAAACCCAAGGAGAAACACGCCAAGACACATATTAATCAAACTGTCAAAAATTAAATGTAAGGAAAACATATTAAAGGCAGCAAGGGAAAAACAACAAATAACACACAAGGGAATCCCCATAAGGTTAACATCTGATCTTTCAGCAGAAACTCTGCAAGCCAGAAGGGAGTGGCAGGATATACTTAAAGTGATGAAGGAGAAAAACCTACAACCAAGATTACTGTACCCAGCAAGGATCTCATTCAGATGTGATGGAGAAATTAAAACCTTTACAGACAAGCAAAAGCTGAGAGAGTTCAGCACCACCAAACCAGCTTTACAACAAATGCTAAAGGAACTTCTCTAGGCAAGAAACACAAGAGAAGGAAAACACCTACAATAACAAACCCAAAATATTTAAGAAAATGGGAATAGGAACATACATATCGATAATTACCTTGAATGTAAATGGATTAAATGCTCCCACCAAAAGACACAGGCTGGCTGAATGGATACAAAAACAAGACCCATATATATGCTGTCTACAAGAGACCCACTTCAAACCTAGAGACACATACAGACTGAAAGTGAGGGGATGGAAAAAGATATTCCATGCAAATGGAAATCAAAAGAAAGCTGGAGTAGCAATTCTCATATCAGACAAAATAGACTTTAAAATAAAGACTATTACAAGAGACAAAGAAGGACACTATATAATGATCAAGGGATCGATCCAAGAGGAAGGTATTACAATTGTAAATATTTATGCACCCAACATAGGAGCACCTCAATACATAAGGCAAATACTAACAGCCATAAAAGGGGAAATCGACAGCAACACAATCATAGTAGGGGACTTTAACACCCCACTTTCACCAATGGACAGATCATCCAAAATGAAAATAAATAAGGAAACACAAGCTTTAAATGGTACATTAAACAAGATGGACTTAATTGATATTTATAGGACATTCCACCCCAAAACAACAGAATACACATTTTTCTCAAGTGCTCATGGAACATTCTCCAGGATAGATCATATCTTGGGTCACAAATCAAGCCTTGGTAAATTTAAGAAAATTGAAATCGTATCAAGTATCTTTTCCGACCACAACGCTATGAGACTAGATATCAATTACAGGAAAAGATCTGTAAAAAATACAAACACATGGAGGCTACACAATACACTACTTAATAACGAAGTGATCACTGAAGAAATCAAAGGGGAAATCAAAAAATACCTAGAAACAAATGACAATGGAGATACGACAACCCAAAACCTATGGGACGCAGCAAAAGCAGTGCTAAGAGGGAAGTTTATAGCAATACAAGCCTACCTCAAGAAACAGGAAACATCTCGAATAAACAACCTAACCTTGCACCTAAAGCAATTAGAGAAAGAAGAACAAAAAACCCCCAAAGCCAGCAGAAGGAAAGAAATCATAAAGATCAGATCAGAAATAAATGAAAAAGAAATGAAGGAAACAATAGCAAAAATCAATGAAACTAAAAGCTGGTTCTTTGAGAAGATAAAGAAAATTGATAAACCATTAGCCAGACTCATCAAGAGAAAAAGGGAGAAGACTCAAATCAATAGAACTAGAAATGAAAAAGGAGAAGTAACCACTGACACTGCAGAAATACAAACGATCATGAGAGATTACTACAAGCAACTCTATGCCAATAAAATGGACAACCTGGAAGAAATGGACAGATTCTTAGAAATGCGCAAACTGCCGAGACTGAACCAGGAAGAAATAGAAAATATGAACAGACCAATCACAAGCACTGAAATTGAAACTGTGATTAAAAAACCTTCCAACAAACAAAAGCCCAGGACCAGATGGCTTCACAGGCGAATTCTATCAAACATTTAGAGAAGAACTAACACCTATCCCTCTCAAACTCTTCCAAAATATTGCAGAGGGAGGAACACTCCCAAACTCATTCTACGAGGCCACCATCACCCTGATACCAAAACCAGACAAAGATGTCACAAAGAAAGAAAACTACAGGCCAATATCACTGATGAACATAGATGCAAAAATTCTCAACAAAATACTAGCAAACAGAATCCAACAGCACATTAAAAGGATCATACACCATGATCAAGTGGGGTTTATCCCAGGAATGCAAGGATTCTTCAACATACGCAAATCAATCAATGTGATACACCATATTAACAAATTGAAGGAGAAAAACCATATGATCATCTCAATAGATGCAGAGAAAGCTTTCGACAAAATTCAACACCCATTTATGATAAAAGCCCTGCAGAAAGTAGGCATAGAGGGAACTTTCCTCAACATAATAAAGGCCATATATGACAAACCCACAGCCAACATTGTCCTCAATGGTGAAAAACTGAAACCATTTCCACTAAGATCAAGAACAAGGCAAAGTTGCCCACTCTCACCACTATTATTCAACATAGTTTTGGAAGTGTCAGCCACAGCAATCAGAGAAGACAAAGAAATAAAAGGAATCCAAATCGGAAAAGAAGAAGTAAAGCTGTCACTATTTGCAGATGACATGATACTATACATAGAGAATCCTAAAGATGCTACCAGAAAACTCCTAGAGCTAATCAATAAATTTGGTAAAGTAGCAGGATACAAAATTAATGCACAGAAATCTCTTGCATTTCTATACACTAATGACGAAAAATCTGAAAGTGAAATTAAGAAAACACTCCCGTTTACCATTGCAACAAAAAGAATAAAATATCTAGGAATAAACCTACCTAAGGAGACAAAAGACCTGTATACAGAAAATTATAAGACACTGATGAAAGAAATTAAAGATGATACAAATAGATGGAGAGATATACCATGTTCCTGGATTGGAAGAATCAACATTGTGAAAATGACTCTACTACCCAAAGCAATCTACAGATTCAATGCAATCCCTATCAAACTACCACTGGCATTTTTCACAGAACTAGAACAAAAAATTTCACAATTTGTATGGAAACACAAAAGACCCCGAATAGCCAAAGCAATCTTGAGAACGAAAAATGGAGCTGGGGGAATCAGGCTCCCTGACTTCAGACTATATTACAAAGCTTCAGTAATCAAGACAGTTTGGTACTGGCACAAAAACAGAAATATAGATCAATGGAACAGGGTAGAAAGCCCAGAGATAAACCCACACACATATGGTCACCTTATCTTTGATAAAGGAGGCAAGCATATACAGTGGAGAAAAGACAGCCTCTTCAATAAGTGGTGCTGGGAAAATTGGACAGCTACATGTAAAAGTATGAAATTAGAACACTCCCTGACACCATGCACAAAAATAAACTCAAAATGGATTAAAGACCTAAGTGTAAGGGCAGACACTATCAAACTCTTAGAGGAAAACATAGGCAGAACACTCTATGACATACATCACAGCAAGATTCTTTTTGACCCAGCTCCCAGAGAAATGGAAATAAGAACACAAATAAACAAATGGGACCTAATGAAATTTAAAAGCTTTTGCACAGCAAAGGAAACCACAAACAAGACCAAAAGACAACCATCAGAATGGGAGAAAATATTTGCAAATGAAGCAACTGACAAAGGATTAATCTCCAAGATTTACAAGCAGCTCATGCAGCTCAATAACAAAAAAACGAACAACCCAATCCAAAAATGGGCAGAAGACCTAAATAGACATTTCTCCAAAGAAGATATACAGATGGCCTACAGACACATGAAAGAATGCTCAACATCCTTAATCATTAGAGAAATGCAAATCAAAACTACAATGAGATATCATCTCACACCGGTCAGAATGGCCATCATCAAAAAATCTAGAAACAATAAATGCTGGAGAGGGTGTGGAGGAAAGGGAACACTCTTGCACTGTTGGTGGGAATGTAAATTGATACAGCCACTATGGAGAACAGTATGGAGGTTCCTTAAAAAACTACAAATAGAACCACCATACGACCCAGCAATCCCACTACTCGGCATATACCCTGAGAAAACCATAGTTCAAAAAGAGTCATGTACCAAAATGTTCATTGCAGCTCTATTTACAATAGCCAGGACATGGAAGCAACCTAAATGTCCATCGACAGATGAATGGATAAAGAAGATGTGGTACATATATACAATGGAATATTACTCAGCCATAAAAAGAAATGAAATGGAGGTATTTGTAATGAGGCGGATGGAGTTAGAGTCTGTCATACAGAGTGAAGTAAGTCAGAAAGAGAAAAACAAATACAGTATGCTAACACATATATACGGAATCTAAGGAAAAAAAAAAAAAAAAAAGGCCATGAAGAACCTAGTGGCAAGACGGGAATAAAGACACAGACCTACCAGAGAATGGACTTGAGGATATGGGGAGGGGGTGGGGTGAGATGTGACAGGGTAAGAGAGTGTCATGGACATATATACACTACCAAATGTAAAATAGATAGCTAGTGGGAAGCAGCCGCATAGCACAGGGAGATCAGCTTGGTGCTTTGTGACCACCTAGAGGGGTGGGATGGGGAGGGTGGGAGGGAGGGAGATGCAAGAGGGAAGAGAAATGGGAACATATTGTATATGTATAACTGATTCACTTTGTTATAAAGCAGAAGCTAACACACCATTGTAAGTAAATTATACTTCAATAAAGATGTTTAAAAAAAAAAAAAGAATGAGTTAATTGAATATGTAGATTGCTTTAGGTAATATGGACATTTTAACAACTTTAATTCTTCCAGTAAGTGAGCACAGAATATCTTTTCATTTGTCTGTGCCTTCTATTTCTTTTAACAATATCCTATAGTTTTCAGAGTACAGGTCTTTCACCCCCTTGGTTTTATTCTTTTTGTTGCAATTGTAAATGTGATTTTTTCTTAATATCTTCTTCTCTTAGTTCATTGTTAGTGTATAGAAACAAAACAGATTTTTATATGTTGATTTTCTACCCTGTGACTTTACTGTATTCATTTATTATTTTTAATAGTTTTTTCTTGGTGGACGTTTTAGGATTTTCTATATATATAATCATGTCTTCTGAAAATAGTGACAGTTTTACTTCTTTTCCAATTTATATGCCTTTTATTTGATTTCTTGCCTAATTGCTCTGGCTAGGACCTCCAATTCTATGTCTAATAAGAGTGGCCAGAGTGGGCATCCTGGTCTTGTTCCTGATTTTGGAGAGATAGATTTTAGTTTTTCACCATTGAATATGATGTTAGCTGTGGGTTTGTCATATACAGCCTTTATTATGTTCAAGTATGTTCCTTCTATACTCACTTTATTGAGCATTAATATCATATCATGAATCTTGTCAAATACTTTTTATGCATCTATTGAGATGATCATATGTTTTTATTTTTCATTTTGTTAATGTGGTATATCACTTTGCTTGATTTGCAAATGTTGAGCCATACTTACACCCCTGGAATAGATCCCAATTGATAATGTTGTATGATCCTTTTAATGTATTGTTGTATTTGCTTTGTTAATATTTTGTTGAGGATTTTTGCATCTATGTTCATCAGAGATATTCACCCATAATTTCATTTTTTTCTGTTGTCTTTGCCCAATTTTAGTATTGGGGTGATGTTGGCTTCATAAAATGAGTTAGGAAGTGTTTCCCTCCTCTTCAATTTTTTGGAATAGTTTGAGAATGATAGGTATTAATTTTTCTTTGAAAGTTTGGTAGAATTCACTTGTGGAGCTGTCTGGTCCTGGACTTTTTAGGGGGGTAGATTTTTTACTTATTTATTTATTTATTTTTATTTATGGCTGTGTTGGGTCTTTGTTTCTGTGCAAGGGCTTTCTCTAGTTGTGGTAAGTGGGGGCCACTCTTCATCACAGTGCGTGGGCCTCTCACTATCACAGCCTCTCTTGTTGTGGAGCACAGGCTCCAGACGCGCAGGCTCAGTAATTGTGGCTCACAGGCCCAGTTGCTCCACGGCATGTGTGATCCTCCCAGACCAGGGCTCGAACACGTGTCCTTGCATTGGCAGGCAGACTCTCAACCACTATGCCACCAGGGAAGCCCTAGGGGGGTAGATTTTTTATTACCATTTTGATCTCTGTGCTAGTGACAAGTCTATTTAGATTTTTCAATTTTTCACAATTCAGTCCTGAAATGTATAAGTCTAAGAATGTGTCCATTTCTTCTAAGTTGTCCAATGTATTGACATCAATCAAACCTGAGAAAAAAAGAACAAAGCTGGAGGTATCACACTTCCTGGTTTCAAACTACATTACTAGGCCATAGTAATCAAAGCAGCATGGTATTAACAGAAAAACAGATACATAAATCAATGGGACAGAACTGAGAACCCAGAAATAAACTCATACATATATGGACAATTGATTTTACAAAAGAGCAAAGACCATACAAGAGGAAAAGGATAGCTTCTTCAATAAACAGTGTTTGGAAAACTAGACAGCCACATGAAAAAAATGAAACTGGACCACTATGTCAAACCATGAGCAAAAATCAACTCAAAATGGATTAAAAACTTGACTATAAGACCTGAAACCACAAAACTAGAAGAAAACAGGCAGTATATTCTTTCACATCGATCTTAGCAAAATCTTTCTATATATGTCTCCTCAGGCAAGGGCAACAAAAGTAAAAATAATTAACTAGGCTGCATTAAACTAAAAAGCTTTTCCACTGCAAAGGAAAGCATCAACAAAACAAAAAGGCAGCCTAATGAATGGAAAAGTTATTTGCAAATAATATAACTGACAAGGGGTTAATACTGAAAATGTATAAAGAGTTTCTAGGGAAGAATCTTGTTCCTTGTATTTTCCAGTTTCTAAATGTTCCTCACATGTCTTGGTTCATGGTTCTCTTCCCCATCCTTAAAGCCAGCAATGGTGGGTTGAGTTTTCCTTATGTCACATCCATCCAACCTTCTGCTTTATAGTCAAATCTCTCTCTGCCTTTCTCTTCTGTCTTTTTTTTTTTTTCCTACATTTAAGGACCCTTGTGATTACATTGGGCCTATCCAGATAATTCAGGATAATGGTCCCATTTCAAGATCATTAAATTAATCACATTTGCAAAGTTCCTTTTGCCATGTAAGGTAACGTATTCACAAGTTCTGGGGACTAGAGCAGACATCTTGGTGGGTGAAAGGTATTATTTTGCCTATCATAAGATCTTTTAAAACCATAAATGTTGCCAAAATGTTTCCACATTGAAACTATCAATAGTTATTCACTAACAAGAGAATGTAGCCCAGTTGCTACAAATTTTCACAGCTCTTCGTATGCCTACACTTTCAATTTTGTTTACTGCAATGTTTTCCACTTTACCCCAAATGTTTATATTCCACCACTGTCTCATGGTCTTTCACATAGTTATGCCTTATGATGCTGGTTCCATTTCCTTAACGTTTTTGTTTGTTTCTTCTCTCTCTGCACAATGCCCAACTATCATTCAATTCAGTTCAAATGCTTTATCTTGTGCACAGTATTTCAAAACTTACCCAGATAAGGTCAGTTATCTCCTATGTAAACCCACAACATTTGGTACAAACTTTTATTTTAAGGATTTTTCATACTATGTTATGATGATCAAGTTAAGTAGCTGTCTTCCTATTTTACTGTGAATTCTGGGAAGACAGAGTCTTATTCACCTCTTTATTCCCAGTGCCAAACACAGAAGCTTACAGCTAAAAATTTGCTTTAGCGGGACAGGAAAATAAGGTAGTTGTAAACTTGATTGAAATGAATTTCCTCAGACAGCAGGTTGATACAACTCAAATGACATTCTTCTTCAACTTATAAGAGATATTGCTGGAGTCAAATTTCTGTACAATTTCATTTTTCACATATCTAAGCTGTTATAAGCTCTCCCTGAGCTTGGGTTTGTTAGGGCCATGGCTAATACATGACATATATAAAATATCCAGCTATTTAGAATAGTTATTAATTTTTTGTTGTTATTAATCTATTTTACCACATTGTGAAAATTTCCCTGAGGACCAAAGATATTTAACACATTTTCATTTGCTTATTGACATTTGTATATAATTTTTTGAAAAGTATCTGCTTAAGTCTTTTGCCCTTTTAAAAAATGGATAAGTCATCTTTTTATTTATTTATTTTTTATTTGTAGAAATTTATTTTATATACCTAATAGTGTGCACCTCTTAATCCCCTACCTCTATATTGTTCCCCCCATTCCCTCTCTCCACTGGTAACCACTAATTTATTCTCTAAATCTGTGAATCTGCTTTTTTGTTGTTGTTGTTATATTCACTATTTTATTGTATTTCTTAGATTCCACATATAAGTGATATCATACAGTATTTGTCTTTTTCTGTCTGACTTATTTCATTTAGCATAATGCCCTCCAAGTCCATCCACATTGCTGCAAATAGCAAAATTTCATTTTTTGTGTGACTGAGTAGTATTCCATTATGTGTGTGAATGGACTCTTCTTTATCTATTCATTCTTTTGATGAAAACTTAGGTTGCTTCCATAATTGGAAATTGTAAATAATGCTGCTATGCACATTGAAGTGCAAGTATTTTTTTCAAATTAGTGTCTTTGTTTTTTTCTAGACGTAGAAATTTCTTATGCTAACTGAATACAAGCCTTTTGCCAGAAATATGTGTTCGTAATATTGTTTCCCAGGTATATTTTGCTTATTTAAAATATGTACACATACAAACACAGGTATAGATATAGATATAAGCAGGAATACATATAAATCCAAAAAAACTACATAAAATTAAAATTACAGACAAACTGATCATGTGAATCAGGAATATTTTACCTGTGTAAAAGGAAAAATAGATGGGAGAGGTGGGGACATACAATGTTTTTAAAAATGATTGGATTTTATTCTCAATGTAATATTAAGCTGTTGAAATGGAGCAGATGGCTGTTATGGTTAGATTTATGTGTTTATGTGATCAGTATGATTTCTCCTTAGTAATTGTTTATAGTGGTGAAAGATGTAAA
This sequence comes from Balaenoptera musculus, assembly GCF_009873245.2. Taxonomy (NCBI): domain Eukaryota; kingdom Metazoa; phylum Chordata; class Mammalia; order Artiodactyla; family Balaenopteridae; genus Balaenoptera; species Balaenoptera musculus. Next base: position 28,930,273 of record NC_045804.1, read on the forward strand.
CAGACACTGTTTTGGAGACATTGCAGTCCTCCAGGCAAGAGATGATGATTACTTGTACTGGGTTGGTAGAGTTGAGTGTGGTAATAAAATGGACCTATTTTGCAGGAAGAACTGACATGACTTCCTAATACATTGCACAGGAGACGGGTTAAGCCATTCCCCAAAATGAGTACCAAGCCCCTTTGCCACCATTTTACTTGTGATGAACTGCTGCCACTGTATACACAACACCTTATTTCCAGTGGTAAATCAATAAGCTTATTTCAATTCAAGCTCTTCCTTTTTAATATTCCTGGCTTAAAAGAATAGTCAGAAGAACCAGGCAAAGCCTTTTAAGAGGCCTAGGTACTTCTCTTTCCAGTATACTTTGAAGCCAAGAATGAACAGAAAGCACATGACAGACTCAGTTAAACATGTTTTTCCTCTCAAATTTTTGAATACCTTTCCCTCTTTGGGGAAAGGGTGATCATTCAATAATACTGGGAGCAATAAATCATGGTGTCCCTGTTTGCATTAGTAAACTCTTAAAAGGGATACAAATACAGCTGCCTGTCCAAGCTAGGAAATTAAACACAATTGTAAAATCCTCCCTGTTTGAGAACCTTCAAAATCTGCACCACAGATTCCAACTTCCCAGACCCCTAACAGATTTTTATGAAAATCTTTGGTAAATTCTTGATGTAAGTCCTTATATCATTGTTTTGATATTACTTTTTATATTCCCAGCTAAATTGACTTTTAAAATAATCCCTTAACAAGTGACAATGAGGGGTTAGACATCAGTTAGTTTCGTTGCTCTTTCAGCAAAAAAATGACTCTAGATGAATTTTTTTTCTTTTTTTCATGAGGAATCTTTTTAGTTGCGGCATGCGGGATCTTTTTTTAGTTGCGGCATGTGAACACTTAGTTGCAGCATGTGGGATTTTGTTCCCTTACCAGAGATTGAACCCAGGTCCCCTGCACTGGGAATGTGGAGTCTTAGCCACTGAACCACCAAGGAAGTCCCTAGATAAATTGTTAAGGTAGATTTTGAGTGGAGGTAGACAGCATGACTGATCTTAAAATTTTTAAGTGCTTCCTAGAAATTCTAAAATCTCATCTTCAAAAGTCCGTTCTTAGTTAACCAGTAGCACAATACTTGCATCATAATCATAGGTAGTTCATAAATTCAGCAAAAATAAACAAATGACCTAAACAAGTAAATTTCTGTACTTGGTTTTCAGGGCTAGAGAAAGGCAAAAGAACATTGATTCAGTAGTCACATTATACAATGTAATCAGGAACAACCATCCAATTCTGCAAGAATGGCATTTGTCTCCCTTCAGTGAGTTCTATGGGATCAAGTCTCTTAGAGCATTATCCTCCAATAGTAACTATAATAAACTGTTTCCAGGTTGTTAGTTTTCTTCCAGTAATATTAAAAAATAATCTTGTTGCCTTTCACATAATTTTCACCAATTCTAAATTTCCCAGGTTTCCCTCGAGGTCTATTTCTACAATACACTCTTCTATACATTTGTGTTTTGGTAATCCTTATTTTAAAACACCTGAAACTCTTTCTAGCTCAAATATAAAGAAAAATGGGGGATGCCTGAATATTAATGGGGAGGAATAACTGGTTTATCACAAGCTCAGAGACAAAGAATCAAGGGATGGAACTGGGCCAGCTCTGGAAAACTCAGAAGCAAGAACTAGTCTCCCTCCTCCCTTGAGAGTTTTTTTGTGACATGATTCAGATCAAGTAGTTCCTAGGCTCTGAGCTCTCTCTATTTCAGTTCCACTTTTTTGAGAGACAGAATCTGACTGACCCAGATCAAATCCATGGATCTGTTAGCTACATCCAAGAACAAGATCAGGTGGTACAGAAATGCCCCTGAAAGACTGCCTTTGTGTCCTCAGAGCTGGCCTTACAAGAGAGGGAATGGCTGAGGTGGATGGCCATTCAAAGGAGTGTCTCCCACAGATAAGCACTGTTCTAGGAACTTCACTTACATTATCTCATTTAATCTTCATTATCAAAATATTTCACAACAGAAGAAACTGGGCTACTAGCTTTTCCATAACCTGTCCATGGTAAGTGGCAGAGCCAGACCTTAAACCCCACTCTATTTGACTCCAAAAGTGCTAAAGACAATTTTGAAAATCATTCTTAGTACACAGAAATACTTTCAAAGATCACTAAAGTAATATGGCTACTCAGGTTGGGTGAATTACTATACCCATAATTGTGTAAGAAAAATATTATTTTACTGCCAGAAGATTTTGAAATGGAAAACAGAAAATTTCCAAAACATCCATGGGGAAGAGGGAACTGTCAAATCAAACAATGTGTCTATATGCAATTAAATGGGTTTAAAAATCTTGCTCCACTTTAGCTAAAAAAATAAATCATCAATTTTTTTTAAAAAGGTTTATTTCTGACAATTATAAAAGACTTAGTATTTGTTGAAATAAAAATAAAAACTTTCCATGAATATCTAAGGGACAAGAGTCCCTGTGATAGAGTGGTGGTTAAATATATATTTTATTGTTTCTAAAAATGTCTGAATCTTTGGATAGTTTGGGGGCATTTTTGTCCTTTCCATCTTCATAATTACTTTATATTTGTGAAAGGAAAGGAAAAAAGAGATGGACAGGCAGATGAAGGTAGAAGTAGTGAGTGAGAAAAGAAACAGAGAGAGAGAACAAATATTTTTCTTCAAATTCTAATATTAGCTGTTTTGGTTTATTTTAGAATCCATCTAGGTCACTATTAAGAGCTTGAATTTGGTCCCTCCTCATAGCTCAGCCTAACTGTTTCCACAAGAGTAAACTGAATTTCAGTTAACTTGAATTTCTCTCTCAAATTGGGATTATAGTGCGCTTGTAAGACATCTCAGGCCCAATTGGAATTCCATTTCTATGGTGATTAGATTGGAACCTGCAACTAGGAGTAATAAAGCAAAATACTAAAAACATTTCTTCTTTCAAGGACTATTATAGGGCATTTACCTATAAATGCCCTATATTATAGGGCGTTTACTTGCTGTGAAGTGTTATTTCAGGAAGTTTCAACTTTATTGTGTTTTGCATAATACTTTGAGAACAAACTGTTTATTTGATTCACTGTCTTCATCAGTGCCCCAGTAATTAAAAACTGATGTTATTTTTTCCCTTGAGTTTATTTTTCCTTCTTTGCCCCTTTTTAAAAACTTGTTACTTTTTTCTATATTCGTGAATTGTTTTGGATTTACTAGTGATTTGTGCAAATCTGGGCAAAAAGCCAAATGAGAATATGAGAAGTAGGCCAGAACAATTGATATATATATTTTTTAATGATTGGCTTTCCTAGAGAAATTTCTTTTGCTATCTACCCTCTCTTCCCTCTTGAGGTTTGGTGTTAAATCAAATTTCCAATAAGTGGGGAAAAGATTAAGATGGCATTGTTCTACAACTATAATTATATTTAGCTGTTTTGTGTAAATGGAGTTTTTAATAAATATGCTTCTGGTCACTTCAATATATGGATCTTTATAGAGAGAGTAGATACAATTTTGTTAAGTAATTTGTCCAAATTTCAGCAATGGTTTTTGGTGTTACCCTTTTGTATTCTTCCTAGTTCTCTATTCCCAATTCTTCAGTATGAAAATAGTTTACATAGCTCCTGCATTTATCAAAATTCCTCCCAGCACTTGAAGGAGGTGTTATTATCTCCACTTTACAGATAATGAAGATAAGGTTTAAAGAGAATGTGACTTGACCAGGATCACCTGTCTAGTGAGATACAGAGAAGAGGAATGACAAGATAAGTACATTATTAGACTAGTGAAGCATAAAGAATTTGTCTAAAATAAAGAAAGAAAAAGAAAGAATGAAAGTAATGAGTATCAGAAAATAATTTTTTAAAAAACGTCCAAAATCTAACAGATGAGCTGGTTTAAAGTTGAAAAATGAGTCTTATAGCAAGACCAGAGTGACTAAAGTCAAGCCACATTGGAATGTGGGAGAGGTCACAGACTAATAAGATATACTGGAAATGCCTAGAGGCAAAGACAGACTAGTAGAAACCAGGTATCAGGTGCCTGAATATTTGCTCCAAATTTCCTTTTGCTGCATCTCACAACTTTTACAATGTAAAGTACAGATTATTTATTCAACCAAAAAAGCAATTAATTTATATTTTCATATTTTAAATTAATAAAGTAATATATGATTACTGTAGGAAAAATATAAAAAACTAAAATATTATAAAGTAAATAGAGTGTCTCATTATCCCGTTTCTACCTATAGATATGTATATATAGTTTTAGAGATAGAGCTATATTTGTAGATTATAGCCATAGCATAAATAAATACATAGTTTCAAACAAGAAATTTTAACTTTAATTTAAGCAGTAAAAATTAATTTAAAAGTCATTTGCTATTTTAAAAAATTACTAGAAAGACTTTTTTATACATGTATGTTCAGGCATACATTTATTCTCATATGTATATTTGTATGAAAAATAAGTCCTAGTCACTCTACTTTTAGCACATTTAGCAACCACTTTCCCCTACAACTATTAGAGGTTCATTGCCAGCGTCTGTGATTGATAAATATGCTGAGGTGTATGTGTATTTTGTTGCATATGTGCAGATCTACATTAGGTAAAATTATAAGATGACATAATGTAAAAACGGGCAGAAGAATTAAACGGAAATTACACAAAAGAAGATATACAAAGAGCAAAAATTATGTGAAAAAAGATGAACAACGTCATCAGGCAAATCCATATTAGAACCCCAGTGAAGTTACACTATGCATCCATTACAAGAGCTAAAAACATGGGCATCCACTTATTGCTGCACCATTTGTTGAGAAGACTTTCATTTCTTCATTGAATTTCACTGGTACCTTTGTTGAAAATCAGTTGATCATATATGAGTGAGACTATTTCTCAATTCCCAGTTCTGTTACATTGAAAATCACTACTTTCACCAAATGCCTCAGTTGCTGTGATTTTTGCAGTAAATCTTAAAATCATGTAGTTTGTTCTCTAATGGTATTCTGTTTCAAAATTGCTTTGGTCATTCTTAGTTGTTTGGGATTTCATATAAATTTTATAAATATCTTTTCAATTTCTTAAAAGAAAGCCTGCTTTGCTGAGATTTTGTATGGAAATGCATCAGTTCTAATCCATAGAGATTAGAAATAATAGATAAATCATGGTACAGTCATATGGTAAAATAGTATACTGAAATGAAAATAAACAAGCTACTGATAGAACATGGACGGATCCTACAAGCATGTTGTTGAGTAAAAGAAGCCAACTTCAAGACAAATTATTCCATTTAAAGTAAGTCCCAAATAGGCCAACCTCATGTATGGTACTAGAAATCAGGACAATAGTCCATCTGGGGAGGAATGGAGTTGGCAACTTGGAGGAGATTTAGAGAGAATTTCTTAAATGAAAATAATATTTTATTCTTTGATTGGGGTTTTGTTTATGCATCTGTGTTTACCTTATGAACAACCCTGTAATGTGCTCTTTTAGGTGTATAGTTGGGCTCTGATCTGGCTGTCATACCACTTGAAAATGCTAGTTGATAAAATCTTTTAACAGAAATTCCTAAAGATCAACCAGCCTTTAAAAAACAATTGCATGTCAATAATGCTGAAATTTCAGACTCCATGACAAAGAGAATGAGAAATTCTGTTGGTCAGGAAGAATCCTGGTTGATTCTGGAATTATATTTTACAATTTTTGTATGTAGCATTTATCTTTCAAGCCAACTCTGGTGAGTTTCCTCAACCTGTGCTGAGGCATTCAAGTTCTTCTAAACTATCTTCAATAAAGCTTTTTAAATCTCTTAAGTTTTATCTGTTGCTTTACAAAACTTTACCTTTAGAAATTTAACAGATTATTTATTATCATAGAGTGTCATAGTTGGAGGGAGAACCTAAACATTATGCGACTCCATCAATACATTCCTTGTTGAATACTTCCACATTTCTGTGAAGCATTTATTTAGCCTTCACTTGGACATTTCTAGGACACTTCCTACCTCTCAGAGAAGCACATTATATTTTAGATATCTCTAACTATACATTGTCCCCTTATTATTCCTATAATCATCTTGCAACATATAAAACATCTTTTATGATTTTTCCAAATACTTGAAAGACATATGGATTTTATTAAAATCTTCTCTATTAATAGTTTAGAGTTTGTTCATAATCCTGGCCTTCCATTGTTGATCAGACTTCACTTTTTCAATATATTGTTTTAGGTTTTATACACAGAGCCTTAAATATATAATACACCTGGGTTTATCAGACAGCTTTTCAGAGCTAAAATATCAGCTGATTGTAAAGTGTTCCCCTTTTTAGGTATCAGTATAAGGGGCCCTAGTTAAAATGCACCTGTTTCTAGAAAACCTGTGAATAGTGAGAATGTCAGTGAGAAATACATATACTACACTTGGAATTAGAAGAGTTGTATCTAAATCTCGGCTTTCCTACATATTATCTAAGTATTATCTTTAACAAATTCTTACCTTCTACAAGCTTTAGTTTGTTGATCTAGTAAACAGAGGTAAAAGTAGTATTTGTGCTAGGATTTTATTTCTTAAGGTAGCATATGTGAAAGCCCCTGAAAGAGCACCTGACATATAGTTATAGCTCCATAAATGTTACCTTACTCCAAATCACAAAAAAATATTAAATTAACATTTTGGTCACAGTGAACTTTCAACACCCTCCAAAAATTATGTCAAATGTTAGCTGCTACCTTCTGGTCATAAATAGGACTGGTCACGAATGGTACTGGTCATAAATAGAAGGTATGTTATTCATGCCCTGTCTGACTTCACACCTGCTATCACTTGGCATATATGTAGGCTTGAGAAATGGGAATTTTCTCTTTTGGGTATAATTTACACTGACACCAACTTTCTCACTAAGTTCTGGATTTGAAGGGTATATCTCCTCACCAGAACTATGATGCTGGAAAATGCTGACTAACTGAACACTTAAGTATTCAGTTATCATTAAATTCTAATGAACATAAAATCCACATTAACATCTAATTAAGCCATTATGATTAGTGCTGCACAATGTGTACTTTATCATCTTGGATACCTTAACATACTTTTATCTTCGAGGCGACTGAGCTCATTAAATACTGCTATTTACTGAACAGATGATAAGAACTTTATGACGCAGAGTAACCAACATCATTAACCTCTTTATAAAGTTTTCCAAAAACTGAATACTCTACCAGTGGGGGATTACTCTAGAGAAAGACCACTTTTGAAAAAACTATTCTTTACGTAGGTACAAAAAAATTTTTTGTGGACTTATGCCTAGATTAATATGCTATAAAGAATTCACCTCAAAGGAATAATCCCTAGACATTCTAAATTACTGAACAAGCTATTTGTTCAAATGGGAGTGAATATCTGTGTTTAGAATAAAGTCTTACTTTTCATCTCAATCATTGGTGTGGTATTGATATTGACATTGTTAAACCAATATTTTATTATCAAGATACAAGGGATCCATTGCACAACTCATGGAAAGTTATGGACAGATAAACTTTCACTTTAATTGAATGCAAAATTTGGACCTCTGCTTCAATCCCAACACTGTGCTTATGGGGTATGGAATTTTTGATATGTGACTTAGACCCTGAACTTAAATGTCATTATCTATAAAGTGAAATGGGCATAATTATGCACAGATGTTGCACAGACCAGAGACTGAGATAAGTTAAAAAGTCAAATATACATATTTATATATATTATAAATTTATACATTTATATATATTATTTGTATATTGTTAAATATATACAGTATATATAATACTCATTAAATCACAGCTTTAGTTGTTGTTTGCTTTTAGTATTAGTATTGATAATAGATTAAATGTACTTTGAAATTGTTATTAAGTTCTTTTTTTCATTTTTAAAATATATTTTATTTATTTATTTATTTATTTATTTATTTTTAATAGATTTTTATTGGAGTATAATTGCTTCACAATGCTGTGTTAGTTTCTGTTGCACAGCAAAGTGAATCAGTCATATGCATACACATGTCCCCATATCCCCTCCCTCTTGAGCCTCCCTAACATCCTCCCTATCCCACCTGTCTAGGTCATAGCAAAGCACCGAGCCAATCTCCCTGTGCTATGTTGCTGCTTCCCACCAGCCAAGCCAACTATTTTATATTTGGTACTGTATATATGTCGATGCTACTCTCATTTTGCCCCAGCTTTGCCCTCCTACACCATGTCCTCAAGTCCATTCTCTATGTCTAACTCTTTATTCCTGCCCTGAAACTAGGTTCATCAGTACTTTTTTTTTTTTTTTTAGATTCCATATATATGCATTAACATACATTATTTGTTTTTCTCTTTCTGACTTACTTCACTCTGTATGACAAACTCTAAGTCCATCCACTTCACTACAAATAACTCAATTTTGTTTCTTTTTATGAGTGAGTAATATTCCATTGTATATATGTACCACATCTTCTTTGTTTTTTTTTTTTTAACATTTTTATTGAAGTATAATTGCCTTACAATGGTGTGTTAGCTTCTGCTTTATAACAAAGTGAATCAGTTATACATATACAATATGTTCCCATTTCTCTTCCCTCTTGCATCTCCCTCCCTCCCACCCTCCCCATCCCACCCCTCTAGGTGGTCACAAAGCACCAAGCTGATCTCCCTGTGCTATGCGGCTGCTTCCCACTAGCTATCTATTTTACATTTGGTAGTGTATATATGTCCATGACACTCTCTTACCCTGTCACATCTCACCCCACCCCCTCCCCATATCCTCAAGTCCATTCTCTGGTAGGTCTGGGTCTTTATTCCCGTCTTGCCACTAGGTTCTTCATGGCCTTTTTTTTTTTTTTTTTTCCTTAGATTCCGTATATATGTGTTAGCATACTGTATTTGTTTTTCTCTTTCTGACTTACTTCACTCTGTATGACAGACTCTAACTCCATCCGCCTCATTACAAATACCTCCATTTCATTTCTTTTTATGGCTGAGTAATATTCCATTGTATATATGTGCCACATCTTCTTTATCCATTCATCTGTCGATGGACATTTAGGTTGCTTCCATGTCCTGGCTATTGTAAATAGAGCTGCAATGAACATTTTGGTACATGACTCTTTTTGAACTATGGTTTTCTCAGGGTATATGCCGAGTAGTGGGATTGCTGGGTCGTATGGTAGTTCTATTTGTAGTTTTTTAAGGAACCTCCATACTGTTCTCCATAGTGGCTGTATCAATTTACATTCCCACCAACAGTGCAAGAGTGTTCCCTTTCCTCCACACCCTCTCCAGCATTTATTGTTTCTAGATTTTTTGATGATGGCCATTCTGACCGGTGTGAGATGATATCTCATTGTAGTTTTGATTTGCATTTCTCTAATGATTAAGGATGTTGAGCATTCTTTCATGTGTCTGTAGGCCATCTGTATATCTTCTTTGGAGAAATGTCTATTTAGGTCTTCTGCCCATTTTTGGATTGGGTTGTTCGTTTTTTTGTTATTGAGCTGCATGAGCTGCTTGTAAATCTTGGAGATTAATCCTTTGTCAGTTGCTTCATTTGCAAATATTTTCTCCCATTCTGATGGTTGTCTTTTGGTCTTGTTTGTGGTTTCCTTTGCTGTGCAAAAGCTTTTAAATTTCATTAGGTCCCATTTGTTTATTTGTGTTCTTATTTCCATTTCTCTGGGAGCTGGGTCAAAAAGAATCTTGCTGTGATGTATGTCATAGAGTGTTCTGCCTATGTTTTCCTCTAAGAGTTTGATAGTGTCTGCCCTTACACTTAGGTCTTTAATCCATTTTGAGTTTATTTTTGTGCATGGTGTCAGGGAGTGTTCTAATTTCATACTTTTACATGTAGCTGTCCAATTTTCCCAGCACCACTTATTGAAGAGGCTGTCTTTTCTCCACTGTATATGCTTGCCTCCTTTATCAAAGATAAGGTGACCATATGTGTGTGGGTTTATCTCTGGGCTTTCTACCCTGTTCCATTGATCTATATTTCTGTTTTTGTGCCAGTACCAAACTGTCTTGATTACTGAAGCTTTGTAATATAGTCTGAAGTCAGGGAGCCTGATTCCCCCAGCTCCATTTTTCGTTCTCAAGATTGCTTTGGCTATTCGGGGTCTTTTGTGTTTCCATACAAATTGTGAAATTTTTTGTTCTAGTTCTGTGAAAAATGCCAGTGGTAGTTTGATAGGGATTGCATTGAATCTGTAGATTGCTTTGGGTAGTAGAGTCATTTTCACAATGTTGATTCTTCCAATCCAGGAACATGGTATATCTCTCCATCTATTTGTATCATCTTTAATTTCTTTCATCAGTGTCTTATAATTTTCTGTATACAGGTCTTTTGTCTCCTTAGGTAGGTTTATTCCTAGATATTTTATTCTTTTTGTTGCAATGGTAAACGGGAGTGTTTTCTTAATTTCACTTTCAGATTTTTCGTCATTAGTGTATAGAAATGCAAGAGATTTCTGTGCATTAATTTTGTATCCTGCTACTTTACCAAATTTATTGATTAGCTCTAGGAGTTTTCTGGTAGCATCTTTAGGATTCTCTATGTATAGTATCATGTCATCTGCAAATAGTGACAGCTTTACTTCTTCTTTTCCGATTTGGATTCCTTTTATTTCTTTGTCTTCTCTGATTGCTGTGGCTAACACTTCCAAAACTATGTTGAATAATAGTGGTGAGAGTGGGCAACTTTGCCTTGTTCTTGATCTTAGTGGAAATGGTTTCAGTTTTTCACCATTGAGGACAATGTTGGCTGTGGGTTTGTCATATATGGCCTTTATTATGTTGAGGAAAGTTCCCTCTATGCCTACTTTCTGCAGGGCTTTTATCATAAATGGGTGTTGAATTTTGTCGAAAGCTTTCTCTGCATCTATTGAGATGATCATATGGTTTTTCTCCTTCAGTTTGTTAATATGGTGTATCACATTGATTGATTTGCGTATGTTGAAGAATCCTTGCATTCCTGGGATAAACCCCACTTGATCATGGTGTATGATCCTTTTAATGTGCTGTTGGATTCTGTTTGCTAGTATTTTGTTGAGAATTTTTGCATCTATGTTCATCAGTGATATTGGCCTGTAGTTTTCTTTCTTTGTGACATCTTTGTCTGGTTTTGGTATCAGGGTGATGGTGGCCTCGTAGAATGAGTTTGGGAGTGTTCCTCCCTCTGCAATATTTTGGAAGAGTTTGAGAGGGATAGGTGTTAGTTCTTCTCTAAATGTTTGATAGAATTCGCCTGTGAAGCCATCTGGTCCTGGGCTTTTGTTTGTTGGAAGGTTTTTTAATCACAGTTTCAATTTCAGTGCTTGTGATTGGTCTGTTCATATTTTCTATTTCTTCCTGGTTCAGTCTCGGCAGTTTGCGCATTTCTAAGAATCTGTCCATTTCTTCCAGGTTGTCCATTTTATTGGCATAGAGTTGCTTGTAGTAATCTCTCATGATCGTTTGTATTTCTGCAGTGTCAGTGGTTACTTCTCCTTTTTCATTTCTAGTTCTATTGATTTGAGTCTTCTCCCTTTTTCTCTTGATGAGTCTGGCTAATGGTTTATCAATTTTCTTTATCTTCTCAAAGAACCAGCTTTTAGTTTCATTGATTTTTGCTATTGTTTCCTTCATTTCTTTTTCATTTATTTCTGATCTGATCTTTATGATTTCTTTCCTTCTGCTGGCTTTGGGGGTTTTTTGTTCTTCTTTCTCTAATTGCTTTAGGTGCAAGGTTAGGTTGTTTATTCGAGATGTTTCCTGTTTCTTGAGGTAGGCTTGTATTGCTATAAACTTCCCTCTTAGCACTGCTTTTGCTGCGTCCCATAGGTTTTGGGTTGTCGTATCTCCATTGTCATTTGTTTCTAGGTATTTTTTGATTTCCCCTTTGATTTCTTCAGTGATCACTTCGTTATTAAGTAGTGTATTGTGTAGCCTCCATGTGTTTGTATTTTTTACAGATCTTTTCCTGTAATTGATATCTAGTCTCATAGCGTTGTGGTCGGAAAAGATACTTGATACGATTTCAATTTTCTTAAATTTACCAAGGCTTGATTTGTGACCCAAGATATGATCTATCCTGGAGAATGTTCCATGAGCACTTGAGAAAAATGTGTATTCTGTTGTTTTGGGGTGGAATGTCCTATAAATATCAATTAAGTCCATCTTGTTTAATGTACCATTTAAAGCTTGTGTTTCCTTATTTATTTTCATTTTGGATGATCTGTCCATTGGTGAAAGTGGGGTGTTAAAGTCCCCTACTATGATTGTGTTGCTGTCGATTTCCCCTTTTATGGCTGTTAGTATTTGCCTTATGTATTGAGGTGCTCCTATGTTGGGTGCATAAATATTTACAATTGTAATACCTTCCTCTTGGATCGATCCCTTGATCATTATATAGTGTCCTTCTTTGTCTCTTGTAATAGTCTTTATTTTAAAGTCTATTTTGTCTGATATGAGAATTGCTACTCCAGCTTTCTTTTGATTTCCATTTGCATGGAATATCTTTTTCCATCCCCTCACTTTCAGTCTGTATGTGTCTCTAGGTTTGAAGTGGGTCTCTTGTAGACAGCATATATATGGGTCTTGTTTTTGTATCCATTCAGCCAGCCTGTGTCTTTTGGTGGGAGCATTTAATCCATTTACATTCAAGGTAATTATCGATATGTATGTTCCTATTCCCATTTTCTTAAATATTTTGGGTTTGTTATTGTAGGTGTTTTCCTTCTCTTGTGTTTCTTGCCTAGAGAAGTTCCTTTAGCATTTGTTGTAAAGCTGGTTTGGTGGTGCTGAACTCTCTCAGCTTTTGCTTGTCTGTAAAGGTTTTAATTTCTCCATCACATCTGAATGAGATCCTTGCTGGGTACAGTAATCTTGGTTGTAGGTTTTTCTCCTTCATCACTTTAAGTATATCCTGCCACTCCCTTCTGGCTTGCAGAGTTTCTGCTGAAAGATCAGATGTTAACCTTATGGGGATTCCCTTGTGTGTTATTTGTTGTTTTTCCCTTGCTGCCTTTAATATGTTTTCCTTACATTTAATTTTTGACAGTTTGATTAATATGTGTCTTGGCGTGTTTCTCCTTGGGTTTATCCTGTATGGGACTCTCTGTGCTCCCAGGACTTGGTTAACTATTTCCTTTCCCATATTAGGGAAGTTTTCAACTATAATCCCTTCAAATATTTTCTCAGCCCCTTTCTTTTTCTCTTCTTCTTCTGGGACCCCTATAATTCGAATGTTGGTGCGTTTAATGTTGTCCCAGAGGTCTCTGAGACTGTCCTCAGTTCTTTTCATTTTTTTTTCTTTATCCTGCTCTGCAGTAGTTATTTCCACCATTTTATCTTCCAGGTCACTTATCTTTTCTTCTGCCTCAGTTATTCTGCTATTGATCCCATCTAGAGTATTTTTAATTTCATTTATTGTGTTTTTCCTCGTTGCTTGGTTCCTCTTTAGTTCTTCTACGTCCTTGTTAAATGTTTCTTGCATTTTGTCTATTCTATTTCCCAGATTTTGAATCATCCTTACTATCATTATTCTGAATTCTTTTTCAGGTAGACTACCTATTTCCTCTTCATTTGTTAAGTCTGGTGTGTTTTGACCCTGTTCCTTCATCTGCTGTGTGTTTTTCTGTCGTCTCATTTTGCTTATCTTACTGTGTTTGGGGTCTCCTTTTCACAGGCTGCAGGTTCGTAGTTCCCATTGTTTTTGGTATCTGTCCCCAGTGGCTAAGGTTGGTTCAGTGGGTTGTGAAGGCTTCCTGGTGGAGGGAACTAGTGCCTGAGTTCTGGTGGATGAGGCTGGATCTTGTCTTTCTGGTGGGCACGTCCACATCTGGTGGTGTATTTTGGGGTGTCTGTGGCTTTATTATTATTTTAGGCAGCCTCTCTGCTAATGGATGGGGCTGTGTTCCTGTCTTGCTAGTTGTTTGGCATAGGGTGTTCAGCACTGTAGCTTGCTGGTCATTGAGTGATGCTGGGTCTTGATGTTGAGATGGAGATCTCTGAGAGATTTTTGCCGTTTGGTATTACGTGGAGCTGGGAGGTCTCTTGTGGACCAGTGTCCTGAAGTTGTCTCTCCCACCTCAGAGGTAAGGCCCTGATGCCTGGCTGGAGCACCAAGAGCCTTTCGTCCACACGGCTCAGAGTAAAAGGGAGAAAAAATAGAAAGAAAGAAAGAAAGAAAGAGGCTATAATATAGTGAAGTAAAATAAAGCTATTATAAAGCAAAGCTATACAGACAAAATCTCACCCAGAAGCATATACATATACACTCACAAAAAAAGGAAAAGGGGAAAAATTAATATATCCTGCTCCCAAAGTCCACCTCCTGAATTTGGGATGATTCGTTGTCTATTCAGTTATTCAACAGATGCAGGCTCATCAAGTTGTTTGTGGAGTTTTAATCCACTGCTTCTGATGTTACTGGGGGAGATTTCCCCTTCTCTTCTCTGTTCGCACAGCTCCCGGGGTTCAGCTTTGGATTTGGACCCGCGTCTGCATGTAGGTCACCTGAGGGTGTCTGTTCCCCACCCAGACAGGACGGGGTTAAAGGAGCAGCTGCTTCAGGGGCTCTGGCTCACCCAGGCCGCGGGGAGGGAGGTGTATAGAGGAGGAGGTGTGAGCCTGCGGCGTCAGAGGCCGGCGTGACGTTGCACCAGCCTGAAGCGTGCAGTGCATTCTCCCGGGGAAGTTGTCCCTGGGTCAGGGGACCCTGGCAGTGGCGGGCTGCACAGGATCCCGGGAGGGGCAGTGTGGAGAGTGACCTGTGCTCGCACACAGGATTTTTGGAGGCGGCAGCAGCAGCCCCAGTGTCTCACGCCCGTCTCTGGGGTCCGCACTGATAACCGCGGCTCGCGCCTGTCTCTGGATTCTGCGCTGTTAGCCGCGCCTCGTGCCCGCCTCTGGGGTCCGCGCTGATAGCCGCGGCTTGCGCCAGTCTCTGGAGTTCGTTTAGGCGGCGCTCTGAATCCCCTCTCCTCGCGCACCGCGAAACAAAGAAGCAAGAAAAGGTCTCTTGCCTCTTTGGCAGCTGCAGACTTTTTCCCAGTCTCCCTCTCAGCCAGCTGTGGTGCGCTAACCCCTTCAGGCTGTGTTCACGCCGCCAACCCCAGGCCTCTCCCTGGGATCCCACCGAAGCCCGAGCCTCAGCTCCCAGCCCCGCCCACCCCAGCGGGTGAGCAGACGAGCCTCTCGGGCTGGTGAGTGCTGCTCGGCTCCGAGCCTCCTTGCGAGAATCTCTCCGCTTTGCCCTCTGCACCCCTGTTGCTGCACTCTCCTCCGTGGCTCCAAAGCTTCCCCCCTCTGCCACCCGCAGTCTCTGCCCGCGAAGGTCCTTCCTAGTGCGTGGAAATCTTTCCTCCTTCACAGCTCCCTCCCACTGGTGCAGGTGCTGTCCCTATTCTTTTGTTTCTGTTATTTCTTTTTTCTTTTGCCCTACCCAAGTACGGGGGGAGTTTCTTGCCTTTTGGGAGGTCTGATGTTTTCTGCCAGCGTTCAGTGGGTGTTCTGTAGGAGCAGTTCCACGTGTAGATGTATTTCTACTGTATCTGCGGGAAGGAAGGTGATCTCCGCATCTTTTCCGCCATCTTCTCCCAGCCTCTTAACTCATTCTTAACACTTATTTTCTCACCACACCCTACCCCTTGTCAAACTGTTGACCTTCATATGTCCTTAAATCTCTAGTCTCAAAGTCAGTCCATCTTCACTGTCACTACATTGAGACAAGTTTCTAGCAGCTCTACTTGAATTACTAATATTTTAAGAACTGGATACTCTACAATTAGTCTTATCTTTTCCAACTAATATTCCATAGGACAACAAGAGTGATCTTTCTAATGTACATATCTAATCCTGCCCATGTTACATCCCCCAAACATGTTACATCCCCCAAACATTCAATGATCTACCATTGTGTTTGGAAAAAGTTTAAATTTCTTATTGTGCTTAGTTCACTACCTGGAACATATTTATTTCTTCAAGTTCATTTTTACTACTTTTTGTATCAAAGTATCAATACTGAATTCCTCATAGTTTCCCTCAAATGTCATGTTTTCTCTCCTTTACAGATGTTTGTGCTGATCCATCTGCCAGCAAAGCTTTTCCCTCCTCCCTTTGCTTCATTGCTTAAAAATCCTTCTTTATATTCAATTAGATATCACTTCCTTCTGTAAATATTAATTGGTAGCCATGACTGTTTTACATCCCACAATAGTGGGCCAGAGCCTACTTGCATTGGTCAAAAACATAAATAGCCAGGCACTTTGTGAACATTTTTAAACTACTGGTAGCTTGAAATTGGCAATTGTGCAGATATTTACAACATGGCAAATGACAAATGCTATAAAATCTTTATTTCTTCCAACTTACCAGCAAACTACTGTCTCTAATTAGAATACATATGCTTCACTGCTTACATTTATCATAGCATATTTTATGCTTTGCATTGTTATTGTCTGTTCACTACCTTGTCTTCCCATAAGTTGAAGTTAAGGATAGTTGCTGTTCCTTTATTTTATTACTATCATCATGTACATAGTAGATACCAAATTATAACAGATGTTAAATGAAAAGAATTGTAGAGGTAAAATAACAGAATGTGGAATTTATGGTTATGTCCTAGTTTTATTTATTCTATTTTATTTATTTTTCTTTTTTAAGTAATTAATTTTTATTATTGAAGTATAATTGGGTTGTTTGTTTTTCTGCTGTTGATTTGTGTGAGATTTTTGGTATATTTGGATATTAATCCCTTATTAAATTTATTATTTGCAAATATCTCTCCTATTCACTGGGCTGCCTTTTCTTTTTGTTGATAGTTTCCTTGCTGTTCAAAGGCTTTTTACTTTGATGTTGTCCCATTTGCTTATTTTTGCTTTTGGTTCCCTTGCCTGAAGAGAGACATCCAAAAAAATATTAAGATCAATGTCAAAGAATGTACTGCCTATGTTTACTTCTAGGAGTTATGGCTTCCAGTTTTATATTTAAGTCTTTAATCCATTTTGAGTTTATTTTTGTGTATGGTATGAGAAAGTATTCCAGTTTGATTCTTTTACATGTAGCTTTCTAGTTTTTCCAACACCATTTATCAAAGAAGTTGTCTTTTCCTCATTGTATATTCTTGCCTTCTTTGTTGTAGATTAATTGACCACATAAGTGTAGGTTTATTACTCAGCTCTCTATTCTGTTCTATTGATCTATGTGTCTGTTTTATGCCAGTGTTACTGAGTCCAAGCTCACTCTGCTCTCCACATGACAGGCCAATAAATTGGAGATGGGGTGTTGAGGCAAGAAATGTGACTTTATTCAGAAAGCCAGCAGACTGAGAAGATGGCAGACTAAAGTCTCAAAATAACCATCTTCTTGGGGTTTGGATGCCAGTTTCTTTCATAGCACAAGTGGGGGAGGAGATGAGGAAGTAAAGTAAAAAGATCATCAGTTTTACAAGTATCTCCTGGAATGGCCAGCCTTAGGAAAGGGATATGTTAATTTCATCTATCTTGCAGCCACCCACAGGTGGGCAGGGTCTGGATGTTTCCCTGAACAAAGGCACTTTGGTTTAACATTCAGGCAGAGGGGCAGAGTTCTCTGAGGCAGGCCACTATGTATAGACAGTATCACTTTAGTGAACAAAAGCAATGGGAAGAAAACTTTAAAGTAAAAGAAACAGATCCAACATGTAGTCAGATTTTGGTCTTCCCTGTAATACCAGTATCATACAATTTTGATGTTGTAGCTTTGTAGTATAGTTTGAAATCATGGAACATGATACCTCCAGCTTTTTTTTTTTTTTCCCCTTAAGTGTGTCTTGGCTATTCAGGATATTTTGTGTTCTAATACAAATTTTAGAATTATTTGTTTGAGTTCTGTGAAAAGTGCCATTGATATTTTGATAGGAATTGCACTGAATCTGTAGATTGCTTTGGGTACTATAAGCATTTTAACTATATTAATTTTTCCAATCCATGAGCACAGTAAGTATATTTTTCCATTTGTTTGTGTTGCCTTCAATTTCTTTCATCAATGTCAAAATTTTCTGAGTTGTTGGTATCCTTGTTTTGTTCCTGATCTTATAAGAAATGCTTTCAGCATTTCATTATTGTATATGTTATTGGCTGTTGGTATGTAATATGTGACCTTTATTAATTTGAGGTATGTTCCCTCTATACTTAATCAAGAGTTTTTATCATAAATGAATGCTGAAGTTTGTCAAAAGGTTTTTTTTGCATCTATTGAGATGATTATATAATTTTTAATTTTCAATGTGTTGATGTGGTGTATTTCATCAACTGATTTGAAGATATTGAAGCATATTTGCATGCCTGCATTAGATCCCACTTAATCCTGGTGTATAATGTTATTAATGTATTGATAAATTTCATTTACTAATGTTTTCTTGAGGATCTTGCATCTATGTTCATCAGTGATAATGGCATGTAATTTTGTGTGTCTGGTTTTGGTATCAGGGAGACACTGGCCTCATAGAATGAGTTCAAAAACATTTCTTCCTTTTCAATCTTTTGGAACAGTTTGAGGAGTATAAGTGTTAACTCATCTTTTAATGTTTGGTAAAATTCAGCTGCAAAGCTGTCTGGTCCTGGACTTTTGTTTGTTGGGAGTTCTTCAAATTTTTGATTCAGTTTTGTCAGTGGTAATCCATTTGTTCAGATTTTCTATTTTTTCCTAATCCAGTCTTGGGACATTATATGTTTCTAGGAGTTTATCATTTACTTTTAGCTTGTCCATATTTTTGGTGTACAATTGTTTGTATTAATCCCTTATGATTGTTTTCTGTTGTTTCAGCTGTAACTTCTTTTCTTTTGTCTCTGATTTTACTTATTTGAGATTTTCCCCTCTTTTTATTAATAAGTCTGTTTAAAGGTTTATCAATTTTCTTTATCTTTTCAAAGAATTAGCTCTAATTTCATCAATAATTTGTTTTTATTTTCAATTTTTTAGTTGAAATATACTTGATTTAAAATGTGTTAAAGAGGACCTTCAAGATGGTGGAGGAATAAGACGTGGAGATCAACTTCCTCCCCACAGATACATCAAAAATATATCTACATGTGGAACAACTCCTACAGAACACCTACTGAATGCTGGCAGAAGACCTCAGACTTCCCAAAAGGCAAGAAACTCCCCACATACTTGGGTAGGGCAAAAGTAAAAACAGAGACAAAAGAATAGGGATGAGACCTTCACCTCTGGGAGGGAGCTGTGAAGGAGGAAAATTTTCCACACACTAGGAAGTCCCTTCACTGGCAGAGATGGGGATTGGGCAGAAGGGAAGCTTTGGAGCCACAGAGGAGAGCGCAGCAACAGGGGTGCAAAGGGCAAAACAGAGAGATTCCCACACAGACGGTTGGTGCCGACCAGCACTCACTAGCCTGAGAGGCTTGTCTGCTCACTTGCCGGGGCTGGTGGGGGCTGGGAGCTGAGACTTGGGCTTTGGAGGTCAGATCCCAAGGAGATGACTGGGGTTGGCTTCATGAACATAGCCTGAAAGGAGCTTGTATGTCACAGCTAGCTGGGAGGGAGTCCGGGGAAAAGTCTGGACCTGCTTAAGAGGCAAGAGACCATTGTTTCAGGGTGCACGAGGGGAGGGGATTCCTTCCCTGTCTGCACACAAAAGGCAGAGCACTGCCTAAACGAGATCCAGAGATGGGCCTGAGCCACGGCTAACAACTTGGACACCAGAGATGGGCATCAAATGCTAACACTGCTGCTGCAACCACCAATAAACCTGTGTGCAAGCACAGGTCACTATCCACACGTCACTCCCCCCCCCCGCCCCCTGCCAGGGAGCCTGTGCATCCTGCCACTGCCAGGGTCCCGTGATCCAGGGACAACTTCTCCAGGAAAACACATGGTGCAGCTCAGGCTGTTGCAATATCATGCTGACCTCTGCCACTGCAGGCTAACCCCACATTCCAGTTATGACTACCATACCCCTCCCTCACCCTGACATGGGTGAGCAAAAGCCCCCTAATCAGCTGCTGCTTTAACCCCCTCTTGTCTGGGCAGGAACAGATGCCTGAGGGTGACCTACAAAGAGGTGGGACCAAAACCAAACCTGAAACCCAGGAGCTGTAAGAACAAAGAAGAGAATGGGAAATTTCTCTGTACACCCTTAAGAGCAATGGATTAAATCCTCATGATCAACTTGATGTACACTGCATCTGTGGAATAAATAAATAGACAACGATTCATCCCAAACTTGAGGTGGTGGATTTTGGGAGCAACTGTAGACTTGGGGTTTGCTGTCTGTGAATGATTTGTTTCTGATTTTTATGTTTATCTTAGTACAGTTTTCAGTGTTTGTTATCATTGGTGGATTTCTTTATTGGTTTGGTTGTTCTCTTCTTTTTTTAATTATTATTACTTATTTTTTATTTTAATAATTTTAAAAATTTTTAAATTTTAATAATTATTTTTTTTCCTTTCTTTTTTTCTCCCTTTTCTTTTGAGCTTTGTGTTTGACAGGGTCTTGGTACTCTGGCTTAGTGTCAGGCCTGAGCCTCTGAGGTGGGAGAGCCAAGTTCAAGAAATTGGAAAACCAGAGACCTCCTGGCCCCATGTAATATCAATTGGTGAGAGCTCTCCCAGAGGTCTCCATCACAATGCTAAGACCAAGCTCCACCCAAGGATCAGCAAGCTCCAGTGCTGGAAGTTCCATGCCAAACAACTAGCAAGAGAAGAAGACAATCCAACCTGTTAGCAGACAGGCTGCCTAAAATCATACAAAATTCACAGAGACCGCAAAACACATCACCAGATGTGGCTCTGCCCACCAGAAAGACAAGATCCAGCCCCACCCACCAGAACACAGGGACCAGCCCGCTCGACCAGGAAGCCTACACAGGCCACTGAACCAACCTTACCCACTGGGGGCGGACACCAAAAACAAGGGGAATTACGAATCTGCCACCTGTGAAAATGTGACCCTTAACACAGTAAGTTAAACAAAATGAGAAGACAGAGCAATATGCAGCATATGCAGGAACAAGGTAAAAACCCAACACACCAAATGAAGAGGAAATAGGCAGTCTACCTGAAAAAGGATTCAGAGTAGTGATAGTAAAGATGATCCAAAACCTTGGAATAGAATGGAGAAAATACAAGAAACGTTTAAAAGGATCTAGAAGAAATAAAGAGCAAACAAACAATGATGAACAACACAGTAAATGAAATTAAAAATTCTCTAAAAGGAATCAATAGCAGAATAACTGAGGCAGAAGGACGGATAAGATAAAAGAGTGGAAATAACTGCCACAGAGCAGAATAAAGAAAAATGAATTAAAAAGAAATGACCACAGTCTCAAAGACCTCTGGGACAATATTAAATGCACCAACATTTGAATTATAGGGGTCCCAGAAGAAGAGAAAAAGAAAGGGTCTAAGAAAATATTTGAACAGATTATAGTTGAAAACTTCCCTAACATGAGAAAGGAAATAGTCAATCAAGTCCAAGAAGCACGGAGAGTCCCAGACAGCATAAATCCAAGGATAAACACACTGACACATATCAATCAAATGAATGAAAATTAAATACAAAGAAAATAATATTAAAAGCAGGAAGAAAAAAGCAGCAAATAACATACTATGGAATACCCAGAAGGTTAACAGCTGATCTTTCAGCAGAAATTCATCAAGCCAGAAGAGAGTGGCAGGACATATTTAAAGAGATGAAAGGGAAAAATCTAGAGCCAAGTTTACTCTACCCAGCAAGGATCTCATTCAGAATCGACAGAAATTAAAAACTTTAGAGACAAGCAAAAGTTAAGAAGATTCACACCACCAAACCAGCTATACAAAAAATGCCAAAGGAACTTCTCTAGGCAGGACAAACAAGAGAAGGAAAGGACCTACAAAAACCAACCCAAAACAATTAAGAAAATGGTAATAGGAACATACATATCAATAATTACCTTAAATGTAAATGGATTAAATGCTCCAACCAAAAGACATAGGCTGGCTGAATGAATATAATAACAAGACCCATATATACTCTGTCTACAAGAGACCCACTTCAGACCTAGGGACACATACAGACTGAAAGAGAGGGCATGGAAAAAGATATTCCATGCAAATGGAAATCAAAAACAACCTTGAGTAACAATTCTTGTATCAGACAAAATAGACTTTAAAATAAAGACTATTACAAGAGACAAAGAAGGACACTATATAATGATCAAGGGATCGATCCAAGAAGAAGATATAACAATTGTAAATATTTATGCACCCAACATAGGAGCACCTCAATACATAAGGCAAATGTTAACAGCCATAAAAGGGGAAACTGACAGTAACACATTCATAGTAGGGAAAGTTAACACCCCACTTTCACCAATGGACAGATCATAGAAGATGAAAATAAATAAGGAAACACAAGCTTTAAATGACACATTAAAGAAGATGGACTTAATTGTATTTATAGGACATTCCATCCAAAAAAAACACAATACACTTTTGTTGCATGTGCTCATGGAATATTCTCCAGGATAGGTCACATCTTCGGTCACAAATAAAGCCTTGGTAAATTTAAGAAAATTGAAATTGTATCAAGTATCTTTACTGACCACAACGCTATGAGACTAGATATCAATTACAGAAAAAAAAAAAACAGTAAAAATTACAAACACATGGAGGCTAAACAATGCACTACTAAATAACCAAGAGATCACTGAACAAGTAAAAGAAGAAATCAAAAAATACCTAGAAAGAAATGACAATGAAAACACGATGAACCAAAACCTATGGGATGCAGCAAAAGCAGTTCTAAAAGGGAAGTTTATAGCAATACAATCCTACCTGAAGAAACAAGAAAAATCTCAAATAAACAACATAACCTTACACTAAAGCAATTAGAGAAAGAAGAACAAAAAACCCCCTAAAGTTAGCAAAAGGAAAGAAATCATAAAGATCAGAGCAGAAATAAATAAAAATGAAATGAAGAAAACAGTAGCAAAGATCAATAAAACTAAAAGCTCGTTCTTTAAGAAGATAAACAAAATTAATAAAACTTTAGTCAAGATTCATCAAGTAAAAAAGGTAGAAAACTCAAATCAACAGAATTAGAAATCAAAAAGGAGATGTAACAACTGACACTGAAGAAATACAAAGGATAATAAGAGATTACTACAAACAACTATATGCCAGTAAAATGGACAACCTGGGAGAAATGGACAAATTCTTAGAATAGCACAACCTCCCAAGACTGAACCAGGAAGAAATAGAAAATATAAACAGACCAATCACAAGCACTGAAAATGACACTGTGATTAAAAATCTTCCAACAAACAAAAGCCCAGGACCAGATGGATTCACAGGTGAATTCTATCAAACATTTAGAGAAGAGCTAACACCTATCCTTTGGAAACTCTTCCAAAATATAGCAGAGGGAGGAACACTCCAAAACTCATTCTACAAGGTCACCATCACCCTGATACTGAATCAGAAAAAGGTGTCACAAAAAAGAAAACTATAGACCAATATCACTGATGAACATAGATGCAAAAATCCTCAGCAAAATACTAGCAAAAAGAGTCCAACAGCACAATAAAATGATCATACACCATGATCAAGTGGGGCTTAATCCCAGGAATCCAAGTATTCTTCAACATACACAAAACAATCAATGTGATAAAACATATTAACAAATTGAAGGAAAAAAAAATATGATCATCTCAATAGATGCAGAAAAAGCTTTCAACAAAATTCAACACCCATTTATGATAAAAAAAAACTCTCCAGAACATAGGCATAGAGGGAACCATCCTCAACATAATAGAGGCCATATATGACAAACTGACAGCCAACAGCGTTGGCTGTTGAGGCTGGTGATACAATGAGGTATCACCTCACACCAGTCAGAAATGGCCATCATCAAAATTCTACAAAGAATAAATGCTGGAGAGAGTGTGGAGAAAAGGGAACCCTCTTGCACTGTTGGTGGGAAAGTAAATTGATACAGCCCCTATGCAGAACAGTATGGAGGTTCCTTAAAAAACTAAAAATAGAACTACCATATGACCCAGCAATCCCACTACTGGGCATATACCCTGAGAAAACCATAATTCAAAAAGAGTCATGCACCACAACATTCATTGCAGCACTATTTACAATAGACAGGACGTGGAACAACCTAAGTGTCCATCGATAGATCAATAGACAAAAAAGATGTGGCACATATATACAATGTAATATTACTCAGCCATAGAAAGAAACAAAATTGAGTTATTTTTGGATGCATGTAGCATCTGTCATACAGAGTGAAGTAAGTCAGAATGAGAAAAACAAATACTGTATGCTAATACGTATATATGGAATCTAAAAAAAAAAAAAAGGTTCTGAAGAACCTAGGGGCCAGAGTGGAATAAAGATGCAGAGGTAGAGAATCAACTTGAGGACATGGGGAAGGGGAAGGTAAACTACGACGAAGTGAGAAAGTAGCATCGACATATATACACTACCTAATGTAAAATAGATAGCTAGTGGGAAGCATCTGCATTGCACAGGGAAATCAGCTCAGTGCTTTGTGACCACCTAGAGTGTTGGGATAGGGAAGGTGGGAGGGAGACCCACGAGGGAGGCTATATATTTATACATATAACTGATTCACTTTCTTATACAGCACAAACTAACACAACATTGTAAAGCAATTATACTCTAATAAAGATGTTAAAAAAAGTGCTAGTTTTTTATATAGAGCAAAGTGATATATATATATATATATATATATATATATTCTTTTTCATTATGATTTATTACAGGATTTTGAACATAGCTCCCTGTGCTATAAAGTAGAACTTTGTTGTTTATATATTTTATATATAGTAGTTTGTATCTGCTAATCCCAAATTCCTAATTTATCCCTCTCCCACTCCCTTTCCCTTTTGGTAACCATAAATTTGTTATCTATGTCTGTGAGACTATTTATGTTTTGTAAATAAGTTCATTTTTATCATATTTTAGATTCCACATGTAAGTGATATCATAAGGTATTCGTCTCTCTCTTTCTGACCTCATATGATAATCTCTAGGTCCATCTATGTTTCTGCAAATGACAATATTTAATTCTTTTTCATGGCTAACATTCCATTTTATATATATATATATATATATATATATATATATATATATATATATATATATAATACACACACACACACACACACACACACACACCACATCTTCTTTATCCATTCATCTGTCACTGGACATGTAGGTTTCTTCCATGTCTTGGCTATTGTAAATAATGCGGTTCATGTTTCTTTTTGAATTAGAGTTTTGTCTGGATATATGCCCAGGAGTGGGATTTCTGGATCATATGGCAACTCTATTTTTAGATTTCGAGGAACTTCAATACTGTTTTCCATAGTGGTGGCACCAATTTGTAGGAGGGTTCCTTTTTCTCCCCACCCTCTCCAGCATTTATTATTTGTAGGCTTTTTAATGATGGCCATTCTGACCAGTGTGAGGTGACACCTCATGGTAGTTTTGGTTTGCATTTCTCTAAAACTTAGTCAAGCTGAGCATCTTTTCATGTCTCTGTTAGCCATATGGATATCTTCTTAGGAGAAATGTCAATTTATGTCTTCTCCCCATTTTTCGATTAAGCTGCTTTTTTTTGTTGTTGTTGTTATTGAGTTGTATGTGCTGTTTTTATATTTTGGAAATTAATCCCTTGTTGCATTGTTAGCAAATTTTTTCTCCCATTTTGTAGGTTATGTTTTTTTTTTTTTTATGGTTTCCTTTGCTGTGCAAAACTTGTAAGTTTTATTAGGTCCCATTTGTTTATTTTTGCTTTTATTTCTATTGCCTTGGGAGACTGACCTAAAATAACATTGTTATGATTTATGTCAGAGAATGTTTTGCTTATATTCTCTTCTAGGTGTTTTATATTATCATGTCTTATATTTAAGTCTGAAGCCATTTTGAGTTTATTTTTGTGTAGAGTGTAAGGGAGTGTTCTAATTTCATTGATTTACATGCAGCAGTCCAGCTTTCCCAACACCACTTTCTGAAAAGACTGTCTTGCTCCATTGTATATTCTTGCCTCCTTTATTAAAGATTAATTGACTGTAAGTGTGTAGCTTTATTTCTGGGCTCTCTACTCTATTCCTTTGATCCATATGTCTGTTTTTGTGTGAATATCACACTGTTTTGATTACTGTATTTTTGTAGTATTGTCTGAAGTCTGGGAGGATTATGTCCCCCACTTTGTTCTTTTTCCTCATGATTTCTTTGACAATTCTGGATCTTTTATGTTCCATATAAATTTTAGGATTATTTGTTCTAGTTCTTTGAAAACTCATGGGTAATTTGATCAGATTGCATTAATTATGTAGATTGCTTTGAGTAGTATGGCAATTTTAACAATATTAATTCTTCCAATCCAACATCATAGGATATTTTTCCATTTCTTTGTTTCATCTTCAGTTTCCTTCATTAATGTTTTATAGTTCTCAGCATATGCTGAGAGTCTTTCATCTCCGCTGTCAGGTTTATTCTAAGTATTTTGTTGATGCGATTTTAAAAGGTATTTTTTTTTACATTCTCTTTCTTATATTTCATTGTTACTGTAAAAAATGCAACAGATTTCCATATTTTAATCTTGTATCCTACTACCCTGTTGAATTAATTTATCAGTTCTAGCACCTTTTGTGTGGAGTCTTCAGGATTTTCTATATAGTATCATATTGTCTGCATGTAATGAAAATTTTACCCCTCCCTTCAAATATGCAATTTTTTTTCTTTTTCTTGTCTGATTGCTGTGGTTAGCACGTCCAATAGTATACTGAATAGAAGTGATGACAGTGGGCATCCTTACATTTTTCCAGATTTTAGTAGGAAAGCTTTCAGCTTTACACGATTGAGTATTATGGTGGCTGTCGGTTTGTCATAAATAGATTTTCTTATGTTGCAATATGTTCCTTCTATACCCACTTTGGTAAGAATTTTTATCATGTATGGATATTGAATTTTATCAAATGCTTGTTGTGCATCTATTGAGATGATCATGTGGTTTTTCTCTTTTGTTTTGATGGTGTGATGTATCACATTGATTGATTTGTGGACGTTAAAACACCCTTGTGATTCTGGGATGAATTCAACCTGGTTGTGGTGTATGATCTTTTTTATATGTTGTTGGATTTGGTTTGCTAACATTTTGCTGAGAACGTTTGCATTCATATTCATCAAAGATATTGGCCTGTAATTTTTTTTTTGGTAGTGTCTTTGTCTGGTTTTTGTATCAATTTGATGATGGCTTCATACAATGACTTTGAGAGTGTTCCTTCCTCTTCAATCTTTTGGAAGAGTTTGAGAGGTATCAGTATAAGGTCTTTTTTGTATGTTTGGTAGAATTCCCCAGTGAAGGCTTCTGGTCCTACAAATATTTTGCAGGAATTTTTTTGTCCTTTTTTTGTTTGTTTGTTTTTTGCTTATTTGTTTTTACATTTCTATTCCACTTCTAGTAATTGGTCTGTTTAAATTATCTATTTCTCCTTGATTGAGTTTTGGTGGACTATATGTTTCTAGAAAGTTGTCCATTTCTTCTAGAAATGGATAAAGAAAATGTGGTATATACACACACACACACACACACACACACACACACACTATGGAATATTACTCAGCCATAAAAAAGAACAAAATAATTCCATTTGCAGCAACATAGACGGACTTAGAGATTGTCATACTGAGTGAAGCAAGTCAGACAGAAAAAAACAAATATATGATATCACTTACATGTGGAATCTAAAAAAAGGTCCCAAACGAAATTTTTACAAGGCAGAAACAGAGTCACAGATATAGAAAACAAACTTATGATTACCAGTGGGGAAAGGAAAGGGGGAGGGATAAATTGTGAGATTGCGATTGAGATATACACACTATTATACATAAAATAGATAACTAATAAGGACCTACTCTATAGCACAGGAAAATGGTCTATATGGGAAAAGAATCTTAAAAAAGAGTGGATATATGTATATGTATATGTGTAACCAATTCACTTTGCTGTACACCTAAAACTAACACAACATTGTAAATCAATTGTACTCCAATAAAAATTTAATAAATAAATAAATAAGTAAATATCCTCTTGATTTTCTTGTTGACCCATTGGTTTTTTACTAGCATGTTAGTTAGTCTCCATGTACTTGCTTTTTGCCTGTTCTTTTTTTTTTTTTTTTGGTTGTCTGTTTGTTTTCTTTTTCCTTCTCATTTATCTTTCTGTGTTGATTTCTAGTTTTATACTGTTGTGGTTAGAAAAGATGCTTCAAATAATTTCTATCCTCTTAAATTTGTTGAGGTTTCTTTTGTGTCCCAGTTTATGGTCTATATCAGAGAATGTTTCCTGTACACTTGAAAAGAATGTTTATCCTGGGGTTTTGGGTTTTGTTTTGCTTTTTTGGATGTAATGTTCTGAAAATATCAATTAACTCTTACTGTTCTATTGTGTCATTTAGGATCTCTGTTGCCTTACTGATTTTCTGTCTGGAAGATCTGTCCATTGATGTCAGTGAGGTGTTAAAGTCTCTTACTATTTTATTTCTATCAATTTCTCCCTTTATATCTGTCAGTATTTGTTTTATGTATCGAGGCGCTCCTATATTGGATGCGTATATGTTAATGAGTGGAATATCCTTGTCTTGTGTTGATTCTTTTATCACCATATAGTGTCAGCCTTTATCTTTCTTAAGGGCCTTTGTTTTAAAGTCTATTTTGTCTGATATGAGTATTATTACCCCCACTTTCTTGTCATTTCCATTTGCATGAAATGTGTTTTTCCATGCCCTCACTTTCAGTCTATGCCTGTCCTTTGACTTAAAGTGGGTCTCTTGTAGGCAGCATACTGTAAACTCTTGTTTTCTTATCCAATCTACCACTCTATATCTTTTGATTGGACCATATAGTCCCCTGACATTTAAGGTAATTATTGATAGATAATGTATTTATTGCCATTTTTAACCTTGTTTTCCAGTTGATTTTGTAATTCTTTTTGTTCCTTTCTTTTTCTTTTCCTTTTGTGGTTTGATGGTTTTCTTTTGTATTGTGCGTGTGTTCTTTTCTTTCTTTGTGTGAATCTATATTTTTGATTTGTGGGTACCCTGTTTTTCAAGTATTTCAACCATTACTATATCTATTTGCTTTAGACTGGTAGTCATATAGACCAAAACACATTCTAAAAAAAAGAACCTATATTTTCTTACACCTCTCCCCCACATTTTATGATTTGAGGTCCTCTTTTTAATCTGCATGTTAATATTTTGCTGTTCATTGTAGCTATCATTGCTTCCAAAATATTTTTTTTTCCCATTTACTGGCTTAGTTAAGTGATTTAATTTCCAATTGTGGTTTTTCTGTTTCCTATAAATTCTTGCTTCTTTTCTATTTAGAGAATACCTTTCAATATTTCTTTTAGGATATGTTTAGTATTGCTATATTCCTTAGTTTTTGCTTGTCTGATAAATTCTTTATCTCTCTTACTGTTCTAAATGATAATCTTGCTGTGTAGAGTTTTCTAGGTTGCAGGTTTTTCCTTTTCAGGACTTTGTGTATATATTGCCACTTCCTTCTGGCCTGCAACGTTTCTGTACAGAGATATGCTGATAGCCTTATGTGGGTGCCCTTGTCACTAACTATTTGTTTTTCTCTTGCTGCCTTTAGAATACTCTCTTTATCTTTAACTTCTGCCATTTTAATTATAAAATGTCTTGGTGTAGGTCTGTTTGGGTTCATCTTGTTTGGGACCCTCTGTGTTTCCTGTACCTGGATATCTGTTTCATTCTTTAGATTTGGGAAGTTTTCAGCCATAATTTCTTCAAATACATTTTAAATCTCCTTTTCTCTTTCTTCTCCTGGGATCCCTATTATGTATGGATTGCCATGCTTTATATTGTCCCATAGGTCTTGTATATGGCTGCCATATTTAAAATTTGTTTTTCTGTCTGATGTTCTGATTGGGTGATTTCCATTATTCTCTCTTCCAGATCAGTTATTCTGCATTATTCAGTTTTCTATTTATTTCCTTTAGCTCAACTTTCATCTTGGGAAGTGAGTTTTCTAATTTAATTGGCCTTCTTTATAGTTTCTAATTCCTTTTTATAGTAATCTGCATTTCTATCAATAGCATTTCTTAATTTCTTCAGTATTTTTATTACCTTCTTTTTAAACTTGGGGTCTGCTAGACTGGAAGGATCTCTTTCATTGTTTGTTCTTTTAGGGGAATTCCCTTTATCTTAGTTGGAAGTGGTTCTTCTGCTTATTCATTTACTTACATTTCTCTGACTCTATGAGTTTAGGAGAAACAGTTATGTACTGCAGTCTTGACACTTTTTATGTGGGAGTGACCCTGTGTAGCCTGTATGAGACAAATACTTTTGGTTTGAGGGCTTTTTTTAGTATGGATGCCTGCCACATCTTTTCTCAGTGAGTGCTGTCTATTTCCCCCTTGATAGGGGGTGTGATTTTTGTTGTGGTGACCAGGGCCTGCCCTGAATATTGAGTGAGGTATCCTCTTTGCTCTGTGGTTGTCACAACTCTGTCTGGGGCTGGTTCTGTTTCCCAGTTGTTGGAATAGAAGCCCTGAGATCCATTTCTGAGCTTCAGTGTTAGGTAGGTGGGACTGTAGTGCTTCTGCTGGGAGAAGAGCCACTGAGCTTTTCTCTGCAGGAGCTGTCTACCTGGAGGTGCACTCTGTGGTATCTCCCACCACTCGTTGTGTGGGCTTATATAGTGTACTGTTGTTGGCACTGACCTCAGCCCTGCCTCAACCATGGGGATGCAAGCGATCAACTTGGGTGTCCTTCAGGTGCTCACAAATCCACCAGCACAGATTCGCTGGCACAGATCTGCTGAAGTCAGGCACATGGACCACCATAGTTTCATACCTGGATCCACTGTGGGAGCTACAGAATCTGCCCAGACCCTTGCCCACCTCCACATGCACGTGCTGGCAAAGGCTGCAGCCACTAATGCCAGACACTCCTCAGCCATGGGAACATCAGTAGTTTGCTCAGTTATCCCATAGGCACTGAGCTTTCAAATCTGCTTCAGCATGTAAATCCACAGGTGGCACAGCCATTGGGAGATGACTCAGATTTCAGACCTGCTTCTGAAATTGCACTGCCCCTGGGGATCACCTCAGATTTTGACCTCAACTCCACACGTGGGCAACCTGCTGGTGCTTGCTTGTTCCCACAGCTCATAGAGGTGGAGCTGTGCCCAATGTAAGCATGCCTAGAATGAGGGTGCTATGGCAGTCCTACCCTTCCCTTGGTATTTGTTAACGATGGGGCTCCTTTGGCAGACCTATGCTCTGTCCTATGTACACCACCAGTTGCAGCGTGGACCATACTCCAGCCCCTCAGTCTGTCTCTGTGCATTCAACCCCAGTCCTCTCCCTGGTTCTCTTCACTGAAGCCTAAGTTCAGCACCCAGTCCCCACACACATTAGCAGACATATGTCTCAGGCTGGGAAGTGCAGAGGAGTGGCCAGGACCCTATCTGCTGGTCTCTCTCTGTTCTGCCTGCTGCAATTCAGCTGATGCACTCTCCTTTGAGCCTCTAAAGTTTCCTGTCTGTCCCGGCTGATCTCTCAGCCAGTGAAGGGGGTTCCCAGGGTGAGAGAAATTTTCCTCTTTCACAGCTCCCTCCCAGGGGCACACTGTTCTGTTTCTCTGGTTTTTTTTTTTTTTTTTTTTCTTTTGTCCTACTTGGTTACATGATAATCTTTCTTGAAATTTTGGTTGCATGAGCTCTTCTGTCAGCATCCAGTAAGTATTCAATGAGAATTGTTCAACATGAAGATGCATTTTTGATGTATTGGTTAGAGGAGGTGTTCGCCACATCATTCTATTTTGCCATGTTGATCTTCTCTCCTGTTGTTTTGTTGAAGTAGACTCTATTTCGTTTAGTTATCCCCTAATTTTTATTATTTCTTTTCTTCTACTAATGTTGGGTTTTGTTTGTCTTCTTCTTCTAGTTCCTTTAGGTTTTATGGTTAGATTTTTTATTTGAGATTTTTCTTGTTTCCTGAGGTAGTATTGAATCACTATAAACTTCCCTCTTAGAACTGTTTTTGTTGCATTCCATATATTTTGGATATTTGTGTTTTGATTTTCATTAGTCTCCAGAAATTTTTTCATTACCTCTTTGAATTTTTTGGTAACTCATTGGTTGTTTAGTAACATATTGCTTATCTTCCACATGTTTGTGTTTTTGTGCTGATTTTTCCTCATAGTAGTTAATTTCTGGCTCATACCTTTGTGGTCAGAAAAGATGTTTGATATGATCTCAGTCTTCTTAAATGTATTGATTTCTGTTTTGTGACCTAGCATGTGATCTATCCTAGAGAATGTTCCATGTGCATTTGGAAAGAATGGTATTCTGCAGTATTTGTATGGAATGTTCTAAATAATATCTATTAAGTTCATCAGATCAATCTGTCTGTCCTTTAAGACCAGTGTTTGTGTTTCCTTATTGATTTTCTGTTTGAATTATCTTCCCATTACTGTAAGTGGGGTGTTAAAGTCCCCTACTATTATTGTGTTATTGTCAATGATTTCCTTTATTTCTGTTAACATTTATTTTATGTATTTATGGGTTCCTATGTTAGGAGTATTTATATTGACAATATTAGCTCTTTTTTTGGATTGATCTCTTTATCATTATGTAACATCTTTGTCTCTGTTTACAGTTCTTGTTTTAAAGCTTATTTTATATGATATGAGTATTGCTACCCAAGCTTTATATTCATTTCTGTTTGCATAGAATACCTTTTTCCTTCCCCTTACTTTTAGTATTTGTGTGTCTAGAACCAAAATGAGTCTTGAGCAGGCTGCAAATTGATGGGTCTTGTATTTTTTGTTTGTTTTTTGTTTGTTTGTTTGTTTTCCATTCAGCCCCTCTATGTCTTTGATTGCAGCATTTTGTCAATTTACATTTAAAGTAATTTTGGTTACTTATGTACTTATTGCCATTTTGTTAATTGTTTTCTAGTTGTTTTATATTTCTTTTTGGTGCCTGTCTTCTGCTGCTTTCTTCTCTTGTTATTTGATGACTATCTTTAGTGCTCCACTTAGATTTCTTTCTTTTTTTATAGTTTGTATCTATTACAAATTTTTGATTTGTTGTTACCCTGAAGTTCATATATAACAACCTACATACATAAGTGATTATTTTAAGTTGATGATCTGTTAAGTTTGACTGCCTTCTAACAACCCTGCATTTTACTCTTCCCCTGCATCTTTTCTGGTTTTGACAACATATTTTACAACTTTCTGTTATGTATATCCCTTAACTAGTTATTGTGGATATAGATAATTTTGCCACTTTTGTTTTTTAAAGTTCCTACTAGCTGTGTATGTTTTCCTTTATCAATTAGATTTTTTCTTTCATAATTATCATATTTCTAATTATTGTCCTTTTTTCTTTTTAGATAAGTTTCTTTAACATTTCTTGTAAAGCTGGTTTAGTGATGCTAAATTCTTGTATCTTTTGCTTGCCTATAAAGCTATCGCTTCTTCAATCTGAATGATAACTTTGTGGGGTAGAGGATTCCTGGTTGTATAATTTTTTTTCCTGTTATCTTTTGATTATATTATTCTGCTCCCTTCTGGCCTGAAAAGCTTTAGCTGAAAAGTCAGCTGACTATCTTATACTATTTCCCTTGTTTGTAACTAGTTGCTTTTCCATTGCTTTTTAAGATTTTCTCTTTATCTTTAATTTGTTTTCCGTCATTTTAAGTATAGTGTCTCTTGGCGTGGATCTCTTTGGCTTCATCTAGTTTGGGACTCTGTGCTTCCTGGAACTGGATGTCTGTTTACTTCCTCAGGTTAAGGGAATTTTCAGCTATTTTTCCTTCAAATAATTTCTGTACCTCTTTCCCCTCTCTGTTTCTGAGACCTCTGTAATTCAAATATTAGTGCTCTTAATGTTGACAGAGGTCTCAAGACATTCTCAATATTTTAAATTATTTTTCTGTTCTGCTTGTATGATCTCCACTACTCTGTCTTTCAGTTCACTGATACATTTCTCTATATCTTTTTACTTATTGTTGAAGCCCCTTAGTGTATTTTTTAAATTTTCAGTTACTGTATACCTCAGCTCTGTTTGGTCCTTCTTTGTATTTTCTAGCTCTTTGTTAATCTTCTCAGTGTGTGCATCCATTCTTCTTCCAAGTTCATTGATCATCTTATGATCATTACCTTGAATTGTTGATTGGTTAGATTGCTTATCTCCATTTCACTTAGTTCTTCTGGGTTTTATCTTGTTACAACATTTGGAATAGATTCATCTATCTCCTCATTTTGCCTAAATCCCAATTTACATATTGGGTGTATTGGTTATGTTTCCCATCTTGAGAGGTGGCCATATGTAAGAGATGTTCTATGGGGACCAGCAACACACTCTTCTCTGGTGACCAGAGCATTATCCCCAAGTGATGCCTCATATGTGGGTTGCATTGGGCCTTCTGTTGTGGTGTGGTTGACTACTGTGGGTGTACTTGTACCCCTGGCACAGTTGGCTGCTGTCACTGACTCATTCAGTGGCTGCTAGTCCATTTGTGAGTAGGGCCAGGACTTGGGGTGGTTGGCCAAGGGGCCCAGGGCATCTTGGGGCTGGTGCTGACACATTGGTAGGTGGTTCCAGGGTTGCTGGCTGTGGAGCCTAGGGGGCCCCAGGACTGGTGTCAGCTAGGTGTAAGGTGGAACCAGGTCCTGGTGCAGCTGGCTGCAGGGCTTTGGGTACCCAGGGCTGGTGCTGGCCTGCTGGTGGGCAGGTAAGCCCCTGGCACTAATAGCCTAGAGAGAGAACTCCAAAATGGTTCTTGCCAGCACCAGTATTCTCATGGTAGAATGATATCACAAAAATGGCTGCTG
Organism: Balaenoptera musculus; assembly: GCF_009873245.2. Taxonomy (NCBI): domain Eukaryota; kingdom Metazoa; phylum Chordata; class Mammalia; order Artiodactyla; family Balaenopteridae; genus Balaenoptera; species Balaenoptera musculus. Next base: position 28,965,182 of record NC_045804.1, read on the forward strand.
TCAGAGTCTATGTTCCCAGGGGGAGTCCCAGTTGCCTCCTGTCTTTCTAGGAGGCTCTCCAAGATCAGCAAGTGAGTCTGACCCAGGCTTCCTTAAAATTATTGCCTCTTTGCTGGGATTCTGAGCTTGTAAGATCTCTTTACAAACAAGGTCTTCATCTCCTATAGCTCTCCAGCTCTCCTGTACACAAACTCCATTGGCCTTCTAAGCCAGACCTTCTGGGTACTTGTCTTCCTGGTGCAGGACACCAAATGTGGGAGTCTAATGTGGGGCTTGGACCCCTCACTCCTTGGGGAGAACCTCTGCAATTGTGATAATCCTCTCATTTGTTGGTTGCCTATCTGCAGGTGTGTCTCTTGACTCTACAACTTCTCTGCCCCTTGTACCCATCTTGTTGTGGGTTTTCCTTTACATATTTAGTTGTAGAAACTCTTTTTCTGCTAGTCTTCAGATTGTTCTTATAGATAGCTGTTCTGTAATTAATTGTAATTTTGTTGTGTCCATGGGGGGATGTTAGCTCAGGGTCTTCCTATGTCATCATCTTGGTCTGGTTACAGCCCTCTCCAGTGCCTCATGTGGGCTTAGCTCAGCCAGCTACTCCTGTCCTAGTTTTTAAGGAACTTTACCTTACAAAGCTGGAAGCAGATAAACAGCTTCAATGAGAGTCCTATGGCCTGTAAATACTTCATCAATAAGTCAGTCAGGAATGAGAAAATGCAGTGCAATGTGCATCTTTAAACTTTTTCTCAGTATAATTATTTTTAGCAGAAAAGTATTACATTTTTTCTGTTTCTAGACATCTTCTTAATTTGGGGTAATTATTAAGGGGATTAAAATACAGTAAAACCCACTACAATACTATAGGAGTTCAGAAATCAATTTCATTATGTGCAAGTTCACATTATTAAATGGGTAATGGAATGACTGTCGTGGACCCCCTGTAGAATACAGTAGCTCACCACAAATTTGTTATATCTCAGGGCACATTATAATGAGGTTACACAGAATGGGAAAGCAAATACAATTTTGCTAGATTAAAATAGATTATTATTATTATTTTTTACTTTCAGTCCAATGATGATCTGTTTAATTTATATCTAAGAAGCTGTTATTAGTAAGAGTGGGGAAATTTCGATGAGAAGACAGAAGAAAAAACTAATAGTTTAGTCTGTAGGTTTGACAAATAGTAGGTAAATATGGGTGATATTAGACCTTCAAATATCTTCAAAATTCTTAATGTCTGTAACACAGAACAAATTATAATTTAAAAAAACTATTCTTTATACAAGTTTAACTTAGAATGCCATCCTACCCTTGTAGGCATCATCCTGAACATGAAAGAAATCTGCAGTTTTAGCTCTTACTAAGATATTTATCAGATATCTTCTTGTTATAAACGATTGGCATCCATGTCAAATGACTGATGAACAAAGAAGAATGTGTTAACTCAATTAAAAGAAAAAAAGTTGTAGACCCAGGTTAGACATGGCTGTGTCTAAATTACAAAATATGAAATCTGGTCTTATAGTATATAGACCTAAAGAAAACAAGCGTCTTTCCTCTTAGCTCTGGAAAAACATTTCAAATTCTGTTTGTCATGATTTGGGTCCTATCACCATATATGAGCCAATCACTGTGTCTAAGAAATGCAGTATTTTTGTATTTGCCTATGTTTGTGACTGAGTGTATATGTCAAAATCTAAAACATAGTTCTGTCTGTACATAAAATATTTTAAATATCTCAGCCAAAGTAGAACAATCCTATGTTCAACTTAAAAATATCCCCCATTTTCCCAAAATTGATGCAACCTAAAGTCTCCTATAGTTATTGCACCCAAGTCAGGAAGTATAGGTTTTATCTTCTTTGTTGTCAGAAAGATGCTAAATGATAAATTCATTGTACCTGGTATATAAACCTGACTAAAATAAAATCACAGTAACTTTAATATGAACCCTCATTAGAAAAATGGAAGTGGTAGAACCAGCAAAAAAAATCCACTGATCTATAACATATATAGCATTTCTTCCTGAGAAGAAAGAGTGAACATTTTTTCTTAACCAATTATGAGTTTTTAATCAGCCTCATTCTTGAGAGAATCATTTTTCTCCCTAACGCACCTTTATAAGGCTTTGGGGGTCAAAATGTATCCAGGAGCCCATTTCTTCTTACTGTAAATTTAGGGCCTTGTAGAATCTTAGGCACTGAGTATAACAGCACCTGAAAACATGGGAGGGCTAACAACATATAAAAAATATTGCCCCAAATCCAATGGTAAAATACCCTGAAAATGGATTTCATCATTGTGATTTACATTGTTTTGCACTGGGCTACAGTGCTCAACCCAGCTTCCCAGACTTTCAAATTAAATGGTCCATCTTGGTGTCAGCTGTTGAAACAACAGGTTTGGGTATATATTATCCAACAGAGGGGACCTCATAGGCTTCTTGAACACAGGCTGCATCAAATAGAATTTCTCTTTATAGTTTGGAAAATATTTAATTTAAATGGAAAGATGTACCTAACAGGAGAGGTTCTGGAAAACCTGGGTCTCATTTTCATAACTTCTTGTGTTTTCTAAATATTTTCCCCATTTATGTCAGTTTGGAAACATGGTTCATTGTCATTGTTTTGTTTTGGTTTTTGGTTGTTTGTTTTTCAATCTGTAGTCTGCATGATTTTATGACTTGCTCCATCTTGAATGCAGAGTAAAGGAAGATAGGGCTTCTCATAACAACACACCATGTGTTTCCTTTTGCTTTCCAACAGGTCATCTTAGATTGTAAGTTTCTCTTTCTTTAATATTATTCTTTTTTATTTTATTTAAAAAAAATTTTACTGGGGTATATTTGATTTACAATGTTGTGTTAGTTTCAGGTGTACAGCAAAGTGAATCTGTTATACATATACATATATCTACTCTTTTTTAGATTATATTCCCATATAGGTCATTACAGAGTATTGAGTAGAATTCCCTGTGTTATACAGTAAGTCCTTATTAGTTATCTATTGTATATTTTGTAGTGTGTATGTGTCAATCTCAATCTTTCAATTTATCCCTCCCCCCTTTCCCCGGTGGTAACTGTAAGTTTATTTTCTACAACTGTAACTCTATTTCTGTTTTGTAGATAAGTTCATGTGTATGATTTTTTTTTAGATTCCACATATAAGTGGTATCATATGATATTTGTCTTTCTCTGTGTGACTTAATTTACTCAGTGTGGTAATCTCTAAGTCCATCCATGTTGTTGCAAATGGCATTATTTCATCCTTTTTATAACTGAGTGATATTCCATTGTGTATGTGTGTGTGTGTATATATATATATATATATATAGTATATATATGTATATACCACATATTCTTTATCCATTCCTCTGTTGATGGACATGTAGGTTGCTTCCGTGTCCTGGCTATTGTAAACGTGCTGCAATGAACATTAGGGTGCCTGTATCTTTTTGGATTATGGTTTTCTCCAGATATGTGCCAAGGATTGGGATTGCTGGATCATATGGTAGCTCTACTTTTTTGTTTTTTAAGGAACCTCCATACTGTTCTCCATAGTGGCTGTACCAGTTTACATTCTCACCAACAATGTAGGAGGGCTTCCTTTTCTCCACACCCTCTCACTTTTGAAGGTGCTTTAAGAAGGACATTACAGAAAGATTCCAACTTTCTGAAATATTTTACAAAGTTCCTTAACTCTCTATGGTTGGGGAGTGCATAATCTTTTGTCACAGAGACAGGGAACAAAATTTAACAATCTGCTTCTTGAGTAGAATGACAACTTCTTAATCTGGCATAGGCCCTTCTCACAACACTGCCCTTTTTAAGTTTAGCCACTCATTACTGGAACTATTACTAGAAATATATGACTTCTAGGTTCTAATTGTTTAATAAGCTAGGAGTCATTAAATTGCAATTTACAGAAATCCAACTCATTGTAGTTTAAATGAAATAGAACTTTATTGGATTATGTAATTAAAAAGTTCTCAGGCAGATTTTCTTCAGGTATAGCAGAATCATGGCTCTACACCATTTCAACACTGGGTTCCGCTCTTCTCAGCATTGCCATCATTTCCTGAGAGTATTCATTGTATAAATAATTGGAAAGATTGCCACCAGTAAGTCACAGGTTATATTCTTTCCAGGTCTTAAAATCCCAACAAAAGTGGAGTGCTTTTCCCATTTATGTTCATAAAATTCTTGGGGAAAATGCTAATTTATGACCATCCCTGAACCATTATTCTCTTCAGAGAAATGTACAATTGTGATTATGCATGCTGCCACTGAGGGGCACAGATGAGGATTAGTTTACCCCACTCACAACTAAGATATTTTATAGAATTATTATGAATTGGGGAAGCACTGTTTCTTTTTTTTTTTTAATTAATTTATTTTATTTTTGGCTGCATTGGGTCTCTGTTGCTGCGCATGGGCTTTTCTCTAGTTGTAGCAAGCAGGGGCTACTCTTCATTGTGGTGCGTGGGCTTCTCATTTTGGTGGCTTCTCTATGTTATACAGCATGGGTTCGAGGCACCCAGGCTTCAGTAGTTGTGGATCACGGGCTCTAGAGCACAGGCTCAGTAGTTGTGGCACTTGGGATTAGTTGCTCTGTGGCATGTGGGATCTTCCCGGACCAGGGCTCGAACCCGTGTCCCCTGCATTGGCAGGCAGATTTTTAAAACTGCACCATCAGGGAAGCCCAACACTGTTTCTTAAGTAGAAGTTTTATCATAAAAAAAGGAAAGAAATGAAAAGAAAAGAATAAACAAATTGGGAGAGAAGAGGGGACAGTGGGAAGAAAGGAGGATGGAAGGAAGGAAGGAAGGAAGGAAGGAAGGAAGAAGGAAGGAAGGAAGGAAAGGAGGAAGCAGTAATTTTTATACCCAATAAACAGTGAAACTAGAACTCACTGCATCAGCTCAGAGATTTTCATGTCATTTTATGGAAAGACAGTCATCATAAGGGTCAGATTGTGTCCATGGTAGAAAGTAGACAAAGAGGCATGAAACTATGAAAAGGTGAGAATGTAGATCATTTTAAAGGTGGTCTGCATATTAGTATATTGATGGTACATTGTCAAGGGATGCTACGCTAATTGAAGCTAGCTGATGAATGCTATCATCTATATCTTCTATGTAGGATAAATGAATTTAAAAGTCCATTTCTTTCCCAATCTTATTTTTACTAGATATGAAATACAATTCATAGATCATTAGCATCCAGACCCAATAGCTTAAAGGGAAAACAAAACATAGTAATAATATGCATATAAAACAAATATTTAATGTATTAAATTTCTACTTTAAGGCATTTCTCATTTCTCAAACTGTATCTCTCTTGAAAAGTATACATGACTGAGCAATAAAATTAAAATAAATTGACAAGCACTTGTCTTAATGAAAAACACTCCTTTCCTCATTTGTTCCCTTTTCCCACAAGTTCAGTTTACACTTACAAAAACACACTGGTATTCATTTATGTTTAAAGAAGGAAACAAGACTTAAAAAAGCAAAGAAATTAAAATAAGATAATGATATTTCAATATTTTAAAAAGTATAAAAATATATAGATGATTTATTTGTTAATGTTGTCACCCCAGTGGTAATCATTTCTAAGTCTCCTCTCTACCTTCCATAAATGTTGCTGAAACCCTGACCTATATTCTCTAACCTCTTATTTCTGTCTCTCCACAAAAAATACATATTGGATTGAATATCACATTTCCTAGGAGAGAGGCACTCAATATGTTCATCTTTTAACAATTATTACACTTGCTTTCTAAACTTCTGATTTAAAAATTCTTTGGACAGGGTAAGCCAATACACACCTAACTTTAAATCATTGTATAATTACTTTTTGTTTGAATATAAAAATTTGTCCTTTATAAAAAATAAGGACAAAATAAAAATGCTCAGCACACAACTATAACCTATAATTCTTTTGCTCTGAGAGAGTTATATATCTTTATTTTATATCTTATTGCTATGGCTGAAAGTTTTGTCTTAAGAAGAATGCCAATGTCATATTTTAATTTTTTATTCTAAGATTGATATATTTTAATATATAAAATTTCAGGTGGTAATATCCATTTCCCCTCAAATTTTACCTATTCATACTCTTGTCATATAACTTGATATTGAACTTAACTATATGTTTTGATTACTTAATTTCTCTATATTAAATTATTATGTCATATATTAGATGGCCTCTCTTTAACCCATTAAAAAAAGCATATTTTTTGAGTTCTATTAAGAATTCTTTGCCATAAACTAGTCTAAAAGGAAATCTTCAGAAAGACTGCAACAAAGTACTGTAGAAAGATAA